>NC_056734.1:882310653-882335653 GCF_019279795.1 Protopterus annectens | reverse complement strand
TTCACAGGTAAAGCTTACCATTTAATGTGATGATAGCCATATCAGCAATACATTTATTTGTCATGTCTGCAGTCCCAACAATGCTATAGAGTTTGAAAATTTAGCTCTGCTTAGTGAGAATTAATAGGTCAACATGTCAGACTCTCCTATTAAGAATAAACTAGTATATTATCTATAGTGCAGGAAATCTAAAATGTAATGTCCTTGGATTACAGAATATTGTCTGGATGCTAGACCGAGGACAGTGTGTTACTGGCATGGAGGTGAGGACAGTAGACAAACAGTTAATAGTTTAACAGCCTGGTGGAATGGCACAACTTACCATATAGATGTATATATATATATATATATATATATATATATATATATATATATATGTTAAGGTTGAACCGGACCCCGTCGAATGATGGGATCATCGATCCACGTCCGCGAAAGCAACAATGTCATAGCCCAACATTGTCAAAATAAGACTCGACTTCAACCTCAGAATGGGCTTTAACATGGGTCGAGATAGAGATTTGTACTTTGACAATGTTGTCGTTCGGCCTCTAGACTTCGACTGAAGTGGGTTCAACCGAACCCACTTCAACCTTACCATAGTAAACCTACATATATATATATATATATATATATATATATATATATATATATATATATACATATGTTTCCCCTTCACAAAGTTGAAAGTTCCGAAACTCGAAATGCATATGGCCGATGTCATATGCCCGAATTTCAGAAGCTCGACTTCATGAAAGGGAACGAAAAAAAACCGTAACACAAAAAAAGTGTTTTTGCAGGGGAGCAAGACTCCCCCTGCACCCCCCACCCCCACTACCTATTTATTCCAAATCTGAGATCGCACTACAGCGAAGAAAGGGAAATCTCCCGTTCTGCGCTGTATGCTCTTCCCCATTCACACAGCTGAGATTCTACAATTTCAAGCATATGGTCTCGACCATATGCATTTTGAGATTGTGGCTGTTCGACTTTGTGAAGGGGAACATATATATATATATATATATATATATATATATATATATATATATTATTGTAAATTGGGTAAACATTTCTAGGCATTAAATTATTTGAATGGATTCCCCATTAGCATTCTTAGATGAGCAGCAGGGGTTCTCATATGTTCATAGTTCACTACTACTTTTTCAGTCATCTATTGTTGGATATTTATCTGTACCATAGTACCATAGTTTCATATCCTCACTATCAGAGAATTCCATTCTGCATTTTATGCAGTAATTGCAAGAGCTTGCCCCACACACACATCAGTGCATGCATCTGCAAGAAATTCAAGAAATATTTTACATGAGGGAAAATCTAAATCCAATAAAAATATGCATGTATTTTGTCTTGTGTATAAACTGTAACAATGCTTGAAAAATATTGTGTTGATGAAGTCATTTCTTAATCAGGAAAACAATTTTGTGAGTCAGGAAATAATTGGTGATACAAGCCACTTCCAACATACATTTATTATGCATGCAGAACCATGCTAGAGGCATCACAGCCATTCCAGACTCCACAGTGTAGAATCAGAGTGAATGCTAAGGACAGAAGAAGGTGTCACACCAGTTTTCATTCAGCTAAATGTCCTGGCAGTTCCTCTTGCTACTTACATCTGTTGTTTCATTTCATGACTTCTAGGGAAAAAAAAATCCAAACAGCACAAATTAGTCTTATGAAACAAATGTGGTTTAATGATTTCAGCTTATTTCTTAGTCATGCTTTGTTTATTCTTTTGTAATTTGTTCCACATCAGCTGTTCAGGTGAGTGGTTTAAAATATCTGCTAAAAGACAGATGAAGGTTAATGTCTCTTTACCCTGAAGCAGATATTCAGTATCTGTGAATGATGAAGAGTTTAAGCTCGCGGCTAGGTACAGCACATGTTAGATATATCACTTACCCTCCCATAATGCGACTCTGCTTTTTTTGTTAAAAAGGTGAGGAACCAACAGCAAATCAGATTTTAAAATGATTGTTTTACTTAGGTATTATGTAACACTAGTGTTTTCTTACATAACACAATATGATCTATTTAACACTATGAGCTACATAAGTTTGAAAACAGATTTGAGACTTCCTCTTTTACTGCAACCATGTGGTTATCCACCTGGCGATGTCAACAATGCCACTAGATAATTGTCACTCTTGGTGATACAACCCAACCCTATGCGCAAAAATAGGAAAAATTGGTTTATGAGTGAATGGATAGATGTGATTAACTACTTGACTGCATAACATCAAATATAAAATTGCATATGCGTGTGAGTGCATTTAAAAATATAGCACACACACAGACCAGACAGACACATGCACACTTGCATCACACCTCTCAAGTGTATTGCCTTATGTGGAAAGACACATGCACACTTGCATCACACCTCTCAAGTGCATCACCTTATGTGGAACATTACTTTTTCTTGGTCTTAAAAAAAGTAACTATGACTAAAAGACTAAAAATGTATAACAATACTTTTACTTGTTCAGTATATGCCCTTAAACTGTGTTATCTGTACATTTTGTATATGTATATCCTTTCTACTCTATTGCTTGCTTAATATCATTCCATTACACTAACACTGCTTGTATGTAATATACATATTGAATGTACTATACTATTATACTAACTGCCTTGTGGAGCTTTTCTCCCTGGGCCTCCTCTGAAAATATGTTCTTTTGGCCCATTGGAATTTCCCAGTAAGCAAATGTCAATAAATAAATAAATAAATCCATCTTCTTTGCAGTTCTACACTGAGGGGTCTACTACACATTCAATGTTAGGACATTTTTTTAACTGCTATCCATTGTAGATAGTAGTGAATCTTATTAATTCACCAAAATAATGTTTTAGAAGTAGAAAGTACACATTTTAACCGTCCTTTGAGATTCCTAGTTGTTAGTAAGTGTTCCACATTTTGCTTATTTGTTCCACTTTATGAGAGGTAGTGCTCCCCATTTTAGATATGGAAGGTTGAGAACTATGATTTGCATATCCTCAAATAAACAGCTTTGTTACTGAAAAGTATAGCTCTACGCTATAACCAACATTATAACCATATAAAAGGAGAGGTATAGCTATATAACAGGTTCACAGAAATATCCAAAATTTTCAAGAACTTGCCTCTGTAATAGATAAAAATGTCCCCAGATCCCATTTTTCAGCTAGGAAATGTAAAGACAGACACACACATGCAAGTGCATTGCACACAACAGTATAAAAATATTGATAATACTTAACATGATAGACACGATTCTATAGCAAACTGTATAAGAACCTCAGAAGCTGAGAACTACCCTCTGTAGAATAGCATTTGAATTAATAAGATTTGATGTAATTCTTCTGACAAAGATAAGTGCTTTTTAAGTTTGTACTTGTACTAAAGTAATAACAGTAGTATTTTACAATTAATTAGCTCAGCACAGATATGCATTAGTTAAAATGGAGATTCATACTAAGCAGAGGAAGTGCAATGAGTTGGAATGTGGTTATCATGGTGGTATGCCTTATAGTTACCTACGAATATGAAGTAACAATCACTACCATGTTATTTTCACTTGCAATGTATGCACATTTTTGTAGCCAACATTAAAGAGGCCACTGGCAAAAAAAGCAAAAAATGGTGCATGTTAGTTCCCTGTTACAATACAGGTTTATATTACCCAGACTGCGCATGAAATTGAGTCAATACTGATCAACTGATCTGTGCACTACCCTGGTAAACAAATATAAATAAATAAGTAAACAAATAAATAAATAGTAACCATTAATATGGAGTGCATATGTCATTTTATGCAACCCTTCATTGAGTATCTCAAAATAATACTTGCTTTGACAGAATGGTGCTATTTTATCCTACTTATTACTGAATTTGTTAACTGTAAAGAATTCCATTTTAGCTGAGGCCTTAAGAGGAAATGTTCAGCAAGCACAATTAATGATTAAAGCACATACCACATATCATTAATATATGATTCAAATAACAGACCATAATAATTAAAAAGTGAGCAAATAATTCTGCTCTGTATTGACAGAGTAAATTTAGATGAGAATAAATTTGGCGTCACACAACACTTGAAAGTCTATGATAGCCTATATTTGCACTGCAGCATCCTTGAGGTATTCACATCCATTTAATGAGTAGGGAAGTTATGACAACCCAAATTGAGTTACAGCACAATGGCACATAAATTACAGAACCAACTGATATTGCCAACATCCTGGCAGATAGGTTTAGTACTAACTGACACCTAACGAAATCGCAATCCCTCTGAGCTACATGCTCTAGGGACCTAAACCTTGTCACCACAATAAACAGGACATGCTGGAGGGATAGATTCCTGTCCAAGAGACTTCCCATACTCTGGATCAAGCTACCCATCTATGTCAAGCAAAGTTCCTCATTAGCACTCTTCAAGAAAAATCTTGATGAGTGGATGGGAAATAGTAAATACACCTCGGGGATAACTTCTGTGGCTCTGCTCGACAGGGGCACAGGAAAATAACTTTCTTGGGTGGCATACGCCAGGGAACCTTGTTGGCTAGGCTTACTTAGGCCCTTGGGCCAATAGCCTAGTACCTACCTGTGAACCTATGAATTGAGTACAAGACACAGTGGTAGGCTAAGTTTAAATGTAGTGAAGTATAAATTACTTTCTGTTAAAATCTGCTATACTATACTTTGATTACCTAAGAGTACTTAAAATAAAAGTAGAAAAACAATGAAATCAGAGATAGAGGCTGTTTTTGAGAAAGTTTGTTTCTTTGATGAGGGGAAATATACTTTTGCATCAGAAACAGCCAGTTCAAGTACTGAAGCCAGCAAATTGGTTAGTAAATTAGAAAATGAAATTGATAACTGGATCAAAGTACAGTGATTAGTAAACTTGCTAATGAATTAGAAAATATTACATACACATATATTTTTGGTCTTTTGAGAGTAGTCATCAGGTGTACTATATACTGTGACTGTTTACATATAGCTTTCATACTCAGTGGGGGATATTGAGGAAGTCAAACTTGCATAATATGTTATATGGTAATGAGTGAAAAATACGGTGCCTGATTTAAAAAAAAAAAATAGTTGATTTAACTTCTTAGATAAAGAGGCAAGGCGTGTCCGGATTGTGGTGCTGCTACACCAACCAGTTAGCCTCTGTGTTGTTTCTGGCTGGTTGGTATGGTGATTTACTGAGGAACTGGTTGGGAAAAAATGAGGGTGATTAGAGGAAATATGACACCAGGTATGTGACATTAATGGATGACATTTGCCTGGATGACAGAAATGAGTGAACTTTTCTTGGTTGGGGTGTGGTTAGGTTAACTTTGTTGTGACGTTTTCAAGCCAATTATTTCTTCTGTGTGCTAGACATTTGTTAATTCTAAACAGATGGCCAGAAGCAAATCTAAATATATAATTGTAAGGTTGTTCTAATTTGGAAGTGACAGAAAAGAAGAGGTTAGTATGGACAGAAGAACAGTAAACAGACTTGATAGTCAAACGCCAGTATCGGTAATTAGACATACATGGGAGGATGGAAATCACTTTGTTCAATACAGGAACCCTACTTTTCAGATGTAATCAACTATTGCTTTAATGGCTTTTGGCTCATCACTCCAGTAAGAAATCCTTCTGGAGCAGAAGAAAAGACATGTAGCACATCCCTTTCTCAGACCCATTTTGTCACTGACAGGGACATTTGCTTCCTGAAGAGCCATGTCATGTACCTAGATGAGTCTGGGGGTGCCCTTCAGTATGACTCAGCTACTGCATGTAGGATGTTTACTACCTGTTGCATTTTACATATGTGCCAGTCTGGTGATGAAGTGAACCATGCAGTCACTGCAGATCCAAGTTCTTGTCCCACTATGACTAATGATGACCAGTCAGCATAAGTATTAAGGGACTCCATGAACCAGGCTGTGCAGGTAAGGAGGCAGTGTCTAGTCCAGAACTATGGACCATGACATTCAGGATAGTGTTTCCTTCACTATAAAAAAAAAAAACACATGGAGTATAAATGATGCATGCAGTGATGCCTCTGGGCTATGCGGTATAGTACATGGTCTGCTGTCACTATCCATCTGACATTCTCTTTCATCTTAAAATATTTTTATTATTACGTGTTTGAATAATACTGATGTTGTTGACATGCCTGAGTGCTCACTGATTCCTGTTCAGTAATACTGAAAGTCATCAAATCAAGAAATAACTCACAGATTTAACTGCTTTAATGAATATCATTTGCTTTAATGATGTCTTTACTATGCAATAGAACACAATACTGACAACAATTAAATATTCAGTTATATATGCCATTCCTTTTCACTGACTTCTGTTGTACTACACATCAAATTGTTTTATATTGTCATACAAAATAAATTTTTACTTCATAAACTGTCATTATTTGTGCAGTGAGGAGGGTGTAGTAACAGCTGTTAAGTTTACATGGCTGGATTCCTATTATAAAGTGTCATTTCCTTATGATATATTTTGCCTAAAAATGTTTGCTTATTAGTATTTTGATGTTTTGGGGGACTGCCACCCAGAAGGAATGGTAATACATGTAGCATTGTTTTTGTCCAATGTTTATTCACATACTTAATAGCTTTACATGGCTGAAGTGTATATATACACAACACCTCAAACCCCATTCCAACTAAACAAAAGGCTCTGTCAATGAATTTAATTCACAATATGGTGGAACATAAAGCTTTACATGGATGAAGTGCATATATTTACAAACTTAACCCCTCAAAACCCCCATTCTAACTAAACAGACAGGTTTGTCAATGAATACAGTTCACAGTTATTCCAGATCAAAGGAGTCATACACATCTATCAGTGACAGGCATGGTGATGTTGCAACTTATTTGGAGGATGGGCTACCATGAAAACTTTAGGGTAACCTTAAAGTTACCTTAAAGTTAAGGAGACCTGGTTCAAAGCTCCAGAGAGCACCCCTGCAATACCAGGCTACAACTCTTACCACACTTTTCGGCCACAAAACCAAGACCAAAACACTAAAGGTGGAGGAGTGTCCATATTCACCAAGGATATTCACAACTCCAGGCTAGTTGCCCAACATAATGCATCTAAAATTCTCCAGGTGCAACTAACACTAGGTAAGACTGCAATCCAAATTGTAGCTTGCGACAGATCCCCCACCATGCCCCGATATTCTCACTACACCTTTCTATACATAATGAAAAATATTAAGATACAACCAAACACCCTAATACTGGGTGATTTCAACTACCCTGCCATTAACTGCTAAAACTACTCAGGTACCAACTCCTTTTCGCAACAGTTCTTAGAATTCATAAATTCCAATGCCCTGGATCAACTAATCCATTGACCCACCAGGGGCTCCAATATCCTAGACCTGGTCATTACCAACATGGGAGATAGATGCTCCACACCAGTGGTCACCCCCTCATTGGTCAGGTCTGTCCATACGCAAATCACACTTGACAGCTACATTCCACCCCCACCCCCCAGTAAGGAAACCTAATTAAAAAAACTTCTCCAAAGCCAACTTCATGCTACTGAAGACAGAATTGACAAACTTCATGACACCCATGCAGACAGGATATGAAAGTTCGACTGCAGAATCCTACACTAAGGTACTGTATGAGCACATCCACTTGTGCATGAATCGTGCCATCCCAAATAGAACCAAGATGCTCTTCTCCAAAAAAAGGAAGCCAATCTGGTGGTCCCCACTATACAACAGAAGGAAGAAACTGTTGCAGAAAAGAGGAAAATCCCAGGATGCAAAAAACTCCCTCACCAGCCTTAGTAAGAAGCTGAGATCCCTTATAAAATCCTCAAAAGCTAGTTAAGAAAATAAAGTTGCCAAAGATTCCAAAGAAAACCACGAGGCATTCTATAGTTATGTCAAGAATCTAAATGGCAATGCTCAGATCTGCTCTGAGCTACAACAGAATGGCATTAAATATACTGATCCCAAGGATATTGCCAATATCCTGGCAGATCGATTTAGTGCCAACTTCACCCCGTTCTCACCCCCTAAAGGGCCCATCTCAATACCAAAAGATTGCCAAATTCTGGTAATCACGGCCACACAGGTAGAAACCGCACTCTCCAAAGCTAAGAATACAGCATCCATGGGGCCAGATGACATCCCAGGTTGTGTACTACATGAACTACAAAATGAACTGGCACCTCATCTAAGTGTCATGTTTCATCATAGCCTCACCTCAGGCTTCGTGCCCACTGAGTGGTGCACAGCTACAGTTATCCGACTGAACAAGGGGGGATCCACCTTGGATCCCGGGAACTACTGTCCCATCAGTCTGACAAGCCTGATCTGCAAGGGCATGGAACGCATTATCATGGAACTTATAAACAAAGACATTGGCAACCTTCAAACACTGGACCCCACCCAGTTTGGGTTTGCAAAGGGCTGATCTTGTCTCCTGAATCTGATTGACTTCTTTGAATCAGTCTCCAGAGCTGTGGACAAGGGTAAGGTGGTACACATAGCCTATCTGGACATCACCAAGGCCTTCAACACCATCCCCCACTTTGGAATCATAGATAAACTTACTAAGCTGGGCATAAATCCTTACATCTTTCGATGGGTTGCCAACTGACTTACTGACAGAACCCAGACTGTAAAAGTAGCCGACTCCAAATCCAGCTCCAGACAAGTGACAAGTGACAAGTGGAGTACCTCAGGGTTCAGTCCTGGGACCACTCTTGTTTGGCATCTACTTCTCTGAAGTACAGGCCAACACTAAGGAACTCTGGCTAACAAAGTTTGCAGATGACTGCAAACTGGGAGCCATTATTGAATCCCCAAATTATGTGGATATTCTACAAAAGGGCCTTACAGAAACAGATGCCTGGTGCCAGAGCCATGGGCTCAAGCTTAATGCCAAGAAATGTGTAGTTATCCACATTGTAAAAAAAACATGTACCCATGAATTGCCACATAGGTGGCAGCACACTAAACATCGAAAGTGTGATGAGAGACTTAGGGACACAGGTGGACAGTGGTCTCACTTTCGATAACCACATCGCCACAACAGTCAGGAAATCCCTCTATGTGGCACACCTCATCACTAAGGGCTTTTAATCCAGAAAAAAGGAGATCATCATCCCACTGTACTCATCCCTCATTAGACCTATTATAGAGTATAATGCCCCATTTGGTATGTACCTCACAAGACATCTGCAGCAGCTGGAAAGGCCACAGAAATACCTCAATAAAAGAATCACAGGCCTAAAGCAGATGCCATATGCTGACCATCTAGAAAAACTCCAGCTATACTCTGTGGCATATCGTCTACTCAGAGGCAATCTCTGCTTAACATACAAGGCCATGTCAAACCCTGAGCTGTTGAACATGCTCCACTTAATGAAATCCCAATCCCTCAGAGTCACATGCTCCAGGGATCTAAACTTTGTCATCACAATGAACAAAACATGCTGGAGGGATAGGTAGGTTCCTGACCCAGAGACTCCCCATACTCTGGAATAGACTGCCCAGACATATCAAGCGGAGCGCCTACTTGTCCCTCTTTAAAAGGTGCTTTGTGGATTGGATGGGAGATAGGAAATTCACCCCGGGGATCATGTCAGTCACCCTGTTACACAAGGGTCCAGAGAAGTAAATATTGTGGGAAGAAATATCCAGGGAATTGTTATGGCTAGGCTTGTATAGGCCCTAGGGCCGATAGCCTAGTACCAACCTATGAACCTATGAACCTATGTAAGTTAGTCTGAGCTTGTGACCTACTAGTTAAAGGTAATCCTGCTGTCACTAACATGACGCTGCTGTGTGGCCATGATCATGACTTGGAATGTGAGGTTTTGCTAGGTGTAGATATCTGTTGACATGGCTTGTGTGAAATGTATTGTGATTGTTCAGTATGACTACTGACATTCATGTCTTGAGAAACAATGGTAGTATCATTTTATCTCCTCCCACATGTCTGGACAGTACCCCATCCCCTCCCCCTCATAAGACTAACTCCAGTTTGACTCTGGTATGTCCTAACTAGTGTAATAATGGAGGTGACACTTGATGCTTAGTGTACCACCATAATATGCATTAGTATGTTCATGGCATTATTCCTGCTCTCTGATATTTAATATTAGTGCTAGAAATCATCACACATACCCTGGAGGACTCTGACCATTCCCAGCAGCCAATCTGTCACAGTGCTCTGAGCCCTAACAATGTCACAGCACATCTTTTGTTTGGCAGCCAGTGATTTACATGTTTCCTAGAATAGTTGTAAATAATTCCTGTGCCTGCCTGCATTTTGTAGTGGTGCCACTGTGGACATTGTGATCTCAGAATGTCTGCCATCACAAAAAAGTGTTTTTCTGTGTGTAGAGATACAGGGGTGTAAGAATGTTCCTCTGGTATATTCCTGAATGCTGTGTCTACTTGAGCTTGACTTTGACTTGATGTGGCACTTTCTGCAGGGTTACTAACATGTTGTGAGGGGAGAGGACCTGCCTGTAACTTCTTTCAGGCTGCCTCATAACTATATCTACGTTATCATCAGCTGCATCAGCAGGAAAACTTATTCTGTTGCTGACATCCATATTTAATGGTACGGCTAAATTGTTTGTTTCTGATGCTCACTCTGTCAAAACAAATTATTACAAAACATTAATAACAATGCAACAGCATAAAGTACTTTATGTTTACGGGGCAGAGTGTGTGTGTGGAAAACTTACCATACACACTGCTTTCATTTTCATTATTAGCTGATTTACAAGGACCAATTAATAATAACAAATTGTGCGTCTATATCACGTTATCGAAAGTTTACTTAATCATATCAATAAAGGTTGAACTTTATTGACTGATTAAGTAAAACATCGAGTAACGTATAAAATAAAAACAAATTAAAAAGAAAAACTAAATGGCGTAGACAGGGGGCAAGCTCCTCTGCACCCCCCCCCACGTGGGGGCTGCACCTCCCACACCCACTACTTAAATATACCAACTCTGAGACCGCACTATATTGAGGTAAATGGAAATCTCCCCTTACAGAGATTTCTGTTTACTTGCACGATGTTCTTCACTTTCGATATTGTTGTGCCGATAATATCAGACTCAGCATTGTCAGCTTACGACAACGTGAAGTAGACCCCAAATTGTGACATGTTTAATGACATCATTCTTTGTCACCATTCAATTAAGTCTATAAAACTTGTACATGTTAAACAAACTTTCATAAGCAGATGAGTGTTACTGCTCCTGCAGACATTGATTAGATGGAACAGTGTCTGCACCACCTCTAGTTATTCCTGTTGTAGAATCTTCTGAGTCATAGTCATCCCCACAGATGGACAGAAGGTACTCATCACCTGGTGTTATCTTAATAAGATTCCTAGGCCCCACAGTAGTGGTATGAGAAATTGCATTCTGCCTGGCCTTGATTCAAGCAAATACTACCGTATCACTTTGCCTTTTCTTGCATTGTGCCAATGCTCTGTTTCTACCTCCAACTGCATTGATTTTAAATACTTAACTCCAGACCTTGTTCCTATTTGCTTAACTGGGCCTCTCTTTACCAAAAATAAGTTTCCTATATAGCCTAAGTGTTGCCATGAGGACAAGATTTTCCTCATGGTTGAAGTTATCCTTTCTGTGCTTGATTCTCCATCAATACTACGGGTTAAAAAAAAACAAGGAAGTCATATATTTGTGGCATTAAAGCTTGGATGGCATAAACTGTTAAAGTACAAATCACTGGTTAGCTATTAATGCCACACACAGTAACTTCTAGGTAAGACAAAAATACACACAAACACACACATATATATATATATATATATATATATATATATATATATATATATATATATATATATACATACGTATGAATAATGATCTCAATATATCCATGAAAACTGCAATGTTATGTTAACTGCAGTTAATTCAATCACAGTACTCAACCAAAAAGCAACTTGCCATATCCTCTGCCATTCTCATGTAGTTTTTCTTCACCGTCAGTACCAAAACATTGTATTTATCGTACATACCTATTTGTGTCCTTTGCACACTGAATTCTCTATAGTAAAATAAGAACTTATTCCCATGTATGCACAATCACTATAATACACTTCTGTGATGTTCATTTTCTATAACCGCTACTGAATTCCACAGCTCATAAATTCAACTTCAAAAAGACAAAATTAAGACGAGGCAATGGTGTGAACACATGCATAGCATATATCAAAATACACTGCATACAGTGATAGCTATAGGTTATGCTATGTGGTGCATAAGCAATATTAAAATAATTGTTAAAGTGCTTCTTACAAACTAATACTATTCATCAATTTATATGTTGATGCTCAACCCATTTGCAAATATTCAGACCATTTACACTCACTCGAGACACTCCTTAAAATGGAGAACATCGATATCTGTGCAGTGACTGAGACCTGGTTCAAGGCTCCAGAGAGCACCCCTGCACTACCAGGCTATAACTCATACCACACTTTTTGGCCATGTAACCTGGACGGTGGAGGTGTGTCCATATTCATTAAGGATATCCACACCTCCAGGCTAGTTGCTCAGCATAATGCATCCGAGGTTATCCAAATACAACTAACTCTAGGCAAATACAGATCCTCCACCATGCCCCAGGATTCCCACTCCTCTTTTCTTGATGTACTGGAAAATATTAGGGTTCAACCAAACACCCTAATAATGGGCGACTTCAACTACCCCACCATTAACTGGGAAGACTACTTGTGTACCAACTCCTTAGCTCAACGCTTCCAATGCCCTAGATCAACTTATCCACACCCCCACCAGGGAGAACAATATCCTAGACCTAGTCATTACCAACATGAGTGACCGGTGTTCCACACCTGAAGTCAACTCCTCATTGATCCGATCCGACCATAAGCTAATCACCCTTGATATCCACATCCATTAAAGAAACCATTAAGACAGAAGTGGTGAACTTCATGACACCATGGACAATACAGTTACAACTGCTGAATCCTACACAAATGCACTCTATAAGCACTTACACGTATGCATGGATCATGCTATCCAAAACAGAACCAAGATGCTATCATCCCAAAAAAGGAAGAAACTCCTGGTCAGACTCAGTAAGCTGAGATCCCCTATAAGATCCTCAAAGCTAGCTACAAAAACAAAATCATCACTAATTCGCATTCTATAACTATGTCAAGAATCGTGATTACAAAACCATGTGATATTCCCATATCTATACAGGAAGAATGCATGTAATAAAGCCAAAAACACAGCATCCATGGGACGGACAACATTCACAAACCTTAGAATGAACTGGCTTTGAACCTGATCAGCTTCTCTGAGGCAGTCACCAAAGCTGTAGATGAGGGTAAGATGGTTCACACAGTCTATCTTGACCTCACCAAGGCTTTCAACACCATCCTCCATTCTGGAATTATAGCTAAACTCACTAAACCTGGTATAAATCCCTATGTCACAAGATGGGTTGCCAACTGGCTCACTGACAGAACCCACACTGTAAAAGTTGCAGACTCCAAATCTGACCTCAAAGCAGTGGAGTACCACAGTGTTTCATCCTGGGACCTCTCCTGTTTGGTATCTACTTCTCTGAAGCACAGGCTAACACAGAAGGCCTCTGGCTAATGAAGTTTGCAGATGACTGCAAACTAGGAGTCATAGTCAAGTCCCCAAATGATGTGGACATCCTACAGAAAGGCCTCACTGAGACAGATGCCTGGTGTCAGAGCCATGGCCTCAAGCTCAATGCCAAAAGGTGCAGCGTCATCCTCTTTGGTAAAAACTCTGTACCCATGAACTACCACATAGGCAACAATCTACTTAACACCAAATGCGTGATAAGAGACCTTGGGACCCAGGTGGACAGTAGTCTCTCTTTTGATAGTCACATCGCCACAGTAGTCAGGAAGTCCTTCTACATGGCACACCTCATCATAAAAGGGTTCTCAACCAGGGAAAAGAAGGTCATTGCTCCCCTCTACTTGACACTCATTAGACCCATTATAGATTATAATGCCCCTTTTGGAATGTACCTCACAAGACATCTGCAGCAGCTGGAAAGGCCACAGAAGTACCTCACAAAGAGGATTACTGGCCTCAAACAAATGCCCTACACTGACCACCTCAAAAAACTCCAGATTTACTCCATAGCATATCGTCTACTCTGAGGTGATCTCTGCCTAACATATAAAGCTATTTCATACCCAGAGCTGTTGGACATGCTACACCTAAAGAAATCTGAATCCCTCTGAGCTACATGCTCTAGAGACCTAAACCTTGTCACCACAATAAACAGGACATGCTGGAGGGATAGATTCCTGTCCCAGAGACTTCCCATACTCTGGAACAGGCTACCCATCTATGTCAAGCAAAGTTCTTCATTAGCACTCTTCAAGAAAAATCTTGATGAGTGGATGGGAAATAGGAAATACACCCCGGGGATCACTTCTGTGTCTCTGCTCGATAATGGCACAGGAAAATAACTTTCTTGGGTGGCGTAAGCCAGGGAACTTTGTTGGATAGGCTTATGTAGGCCTTTGGACCGATAGTCTAGTACCTACCTATGAACCTACATGTGCTATAAGCAAAGCAGGCTAATTTATATGCATGTCTATGAATTGTAGTATTAGTATGCAAACGTGTCCTGAGGTATAATGGGGAAGCTCAGCATTTCACAAGTGTAAATGCATGCCCCACATTACATTAACTTACTTCAAAGAGACATGTATTTCCCAAATAGCAATATACTTGAAAAATTCAAAATCTCATGCCACGGTGGTGCAGCGGTAGTGTTGTCGCCTCACAGCAAGAGGTTCTCCCGTTCAATTCTTGGCTGGAGTGCCTTCTGTGTCAACTCTGCATGTCCTTCCTGAGGTCGAGTGGCATTCAAAAGACATGTGTGAATGGGCGCGCCTTCGTTGAAGGTTGGGTGTCGGGCTGGCACCTCAGCACCATTAAAATCTACTGCTAATCATTAGCGGAGCAGAGTTCCGATGTGGCAACCCTTAACCAGGAAAAGCCAGAAGAACAACTTGAAAAATTCAAAATGGAGTCATCTGAATATCAGGTTTACAGCAATGCAAAGGTTAATTCCCACCCATCCGACACTGCCTGTCACACCCTAGTAACTGAAATGTATCATAAAGTTATAAAAGTGCAAAAAAAAAAAAAAAAAATCACATTCATATTCCCCGGGATTCATGAAGCTCGGTGCAAGGCCGGCGTTAGGCTTGTGCAGACCATGCGACATGTAGATGGTGCAGTAGTGCCAAATGCATATTAATGAAGGCGTGCTGTCACCATAGCCACGTACATAGGAAACGAGCAAGAGTGCATAGGGCGTGTCGAAGTGCCACACGGAGGCGAGGAAATGTCAGCTGTCGACGTGCAACCTAAAATGCTTGCATATAACAATTTGCCTCCAATAATAATCACACCTGTCAGTGTCCGTGGATACAAAAATGTATGCAAAGCATGCAAGACAGTTCTTGCAAACACAAAATTAAGAAGCAAACACAAAGACATGGTAGGGAATATCGAGTCTCCATCCCCGGAACAAATGACATTGAAAACCGTGTGCCCATATTCTAATGCAGTGTAGATAGTTATACCAAGTGGAAGTGAAACGCAACATGTTAGCGCACCGCCAATAGCTATGTCTAGCCCAGTGGTCAGGGTTACCAGCTGTCCCACATTGTGAGTGATAGTACACAGCTGGGCAGATGTGTCCATTCCAAAACCATGATAAATGTAAATGTCTAGTGACCGTATGACAGAATTATATCCCATAATGCATGTAATAGTCACATACAATAGGTATGTCCGTATGTAACATACCGCAAGTGACAAGAAATAGAATAAGCAAGAAAACAAAACAGAAGGAGCATATAAATTGCTACAACAATAAGCTAACATGTAGGCAGAAAGGAAAAGTATTATCCGTAGTGCTGACCGTGGGCATGTGTTGTCTTGTAAAATCAGATATGTGTCCGGAATATGTCCCATCCTGGACATATGAAAAGGTGGCACCCTACCAATGGTCAGAGCAGTCGGACAAAATCCGCCCATATGCGGTCCAAGCCGTACTTGTCAGGATGTGTCACAGTTGAATGGGTATTACCCTGGTGTACCAGCCATGTCATGAAAGTTAAGTATGGGCATGTACCTATGTGCATGATGTACAACATATGGAAGGTGAAACATGCCAGGGTAGTCCACACAACCATACAGTTACCTGACATATGTAGTGTATGCAATGTGTTCCCCTGACCGTGTCATGGACCATCAACCAAAGAAGTGATGGATGGAGTGTCAGGAATATGTGTGTATGGGGATGGGTAATGGTATAATCCACAATGGCGAGACTGTGTTAGATGCAGAATAGGTGAACTGGAGGTGTATGAGGGAGCAGCGGGTGAATCCGAAAGAAACACAAAGAGCAAGTATACACATTTGCAATACAACCTGACAGGCCATACTGTAGAACACAATCACACAAACATATGAATATTAAAATGTGCGATACAAATGTACAGAAACATCACCGGCACATACCCACAGAATGGTCTGGATGGAACCGGCCCATTCAAATGCAACACACTTGGATGCATAATTGAATACCCATCATCCCCTCCACAGCACACAACCCACCCCCATACCTGAACATCCACCAAATCCAGCCATACTCGCCCTTCTAGCTTGGCGCAGCCATATCTACACATAGTGACCACTACTCATATGTAGTAGACAGTGTCACCCTAGGCAGTTTCAGGATTGCAAACTATGTATCCCTTGCATGCAAAACCCCATCACATTTTCGTAAAGCCAAAAGAATGGACGGTATTGGCCTTGTTCAATTTTTGGATATCCTCATGGGATAAGTAACCTGTGTAAAATTCAGACTGGGTATCAGGACATGATGTCCAGGCCTGTAGACATCTGGACACAAGTTGAATGTGCAGTAGTGGTGCATGAGACTGTCCAGCCCTAGACGCTCATGCAGAACTTACTACCCAGGATCAAACACCTGCCCGTGACGCTCGTTTCCCCACATAAATAATTGAGAGAATATATTGTACACATTTGCATAGTGGCACTTTGAAATCGGGTGATTAATGCACTGACATAAACAGGGTACCTCCTGACCCACTGTGTGATGGACAGTCACTGTTTGGGTAGGTGTGTCCTGACCATCAATGATACAATGGCAAATGTCCTGTGATTGTAGGAAATAACTATGTACCATACTGCATGTAACAGTTGCCTAAAGCAGTCATGTCTGGATATAAAATACGTAATTCGTACAAGAAACAGACTAAGCAATGAAAGTGCTAAAGGAATAGGCTCTCAGCTAGGAAAATAATGAATGTTCTAAACCCTTCACTGACCGTGGGTATGTGCTGGCCTAAAAAATCTGATGTGTCCAGAATATATCCCATACTGTACATATGAAAATGTGGCAAGCTACCAATGGTCAGAGCATTCGCACAATAACTGGCCAGCCTCTGAATTACTCACAAAGCCAGGGACTTTTGGAGGAAAGGTGTTGAATGAGGATGACTAATGACAAGAATTAAGAGTAATAGATGCATTTAACTGCAGAAAATAAGTAGTAATACATATGTCTCCAAATCTGTCAACACGTTCCAAGTTAATAGTACTAATATTGTAGAAGTGTCTGTGATTGTCCCTGATTTGTCATTGCCTTGTCCCTGTCACTGTTGAAATTAGTCCCCAAGTATCACAGAGGTCCATACACATATGTACACCAACCAATTGTCACATTTGTTGATAGGACTATTGCAAACCTGTAGTGAATTCATAAGTGATGTCCAGAATAATATTCATCGTATATATGAATGAATTAAATAGTCAAATGTGAAGGGAAACACCAGTGGAAACACCCCCCCCCTGTATCATGTAGTGGAACCACCCCCCACCCTATATTATGTAGTGCCAACCTAATAATGTGGTCAGAGGTGCCCAAACCCCTTTGTCTGTAAACACAGGTAGAATGTTAAAATCGGGACCAACTCTGTCCATGTGCTACGTCTGACATTTGAACAGGTACAGGGCAGTTCTGGTCACCAGTCGGACAAGCCTAAATCCAGACCAGCACATAAACACCCTGGCAATCAAACAGACATATGTGCCAGGACTATAAGCGTTGGAGTTCTGAATATCCTTGGAGTGAGTAGACATGCAGCATGGGTCCAGAGCAGTAGGGAATAGGGAATGTCATATGTGTAGTACCGTGGTTTTCCCAGCAGGAGAACGGAGGCCTGCTGTGTAAGTGAAGCAGTTAGGCGTATGTTAGGGTAGCTATGAACCATGGGTATACATATAAATGAAGCAGAACACCAATAGTGTAGTGGTTAGAGCATCCGCCTAACGTAAATGCATTCCCGGTTCAAGTACGACTATAGCACATATCACTTTCTTGTGTAATGAATGCCTCTGTGCAGTAAACCCAACATTTAAACATGTAAAGGTGAACTTGTGTTTCGCATGGGGATGTTAACCGGATTCCATCAATCAAAGTGGAACTGTCATAATGAATAAGGCACACCTAAGCACAAAGACGTGGCAGTAAACATATGTAACTCACAATAAGGATATGCAAGTGCACCTGCGCGTGTGTAAGCAGCTCCCAGCATAAAAAATGTATGTTGTTTTGTTCAGATGTAACATATATGTACATATAGCTATATAGATGTGTGTATAGATATATATCCACAGATATAAAATAAAGAAATACGTGAAAAGAAATAACAATTAAATATACATATATATATATATATATATATATATATATATATATATATATATAGAATGAACACCAAAAGGAGAAAGCATACACACGGGTTGTGAAGGGAATTTAGAGCAACTAAGGAATTATACAGTGCTTGCAGTGTATGTCAGATAAAGTTGCCCAAGAGTGAGCAGAGTACTGCTATTCACATCAGAGGCAGGGTCATACCAGTGGGCATAATATCGTTGAACTGCTACATCAACATTACACAGACAGAATGTATTACATGTTGTGACCACCTACACATGTAACCCGCAAATGGCCGTAATCCATAACACCAAGTATGTGTAAATAATACACGAGACAGTACAAAATGTGTGTAGGGCCCCTAATGGTCTGGAGAGGGCAATATGTAAAGGTGTGTCATGGCTAGGATATCATGTGGATAATGGCTGTTATGCGTGGAAACTCAACACGGGTTGGTTGGAGGAACTATGGCTATGCCATTATGGATACAAGTGTGCCAGGGTTGGATGCACCGGTTCCAATGGAGCAGCCCGCGTAGGTCAACTAGTACGTAGAAGCGATTCTCAGCTAGAGCGTCTTCTACGTGGAGACATGCGTGAATGGGCATACCATCGTTGAAGGTTGTGCGTCAGGGCTGGCAACTATGCACGTAAAAGTCCATCAGCCAATCAGTAGCAGACTGGAGTTCCGCAGTGGCAACCCCTAACCGGGAAAAGCCGAAAGACACAACGATATGCAGACATCAATATGCTGATGTACATTCTCTGTAACACATGCACTCCATTTATTGACATAAATAATATGAATGTGCACAGACACAAATACAGTAGCAGGTATACTAGGCTGTGTAGATGAAGAATAGGTCAAATGACACTGTATCACAACACACTTATTAGCGGTACTCCATACTTGAACAAAGTGCGACATCTGTCCACTGTATAATGTGCTATATACCGATTACAAGTTAACCGGAGTGAAGTGTCGGTGATATAATGACTAAGGCAATTGTATGCTGTTGAAGCAGAGATGAAACCCAATATGCATATGTAAGTGTGTTTCTACGGGAAATGTATTGGTCAACGGACACACAGATGTGTGTGTGTGTGTGTGTATATATATATATATATATATATATATATATATATATATATATATATAGATATATATATATATATATATATATATATATATATATATATATATACACAAATATATACATGCAAACATATATATTATACACATATATATATATATATATATATATATATACACATATATATATATATTTATATATATATATATACACACACATATATATATATATACATGCATACATACACATATACAAAAAAAAAAAAAATATATATATATATATATATATATGTATATATATATATATACATATATATATATATATATATATATATATAACTAAAATTGAACGAAGAGAAGAAATTTTAACTAAGAAAAGAACTTCGTGACAATAAAAGCATTCAATAAAATAGTAAATAACACCAACAACTCTTGTAGAACTTTAGCGCTTTCGTCTTATTTATTATCAAGACTTCTTCAGAAAGACATGTTTCATAAGTATGAGCAACCATTTTCACTTCCTTTATATACATTAGTTCTAGCAGGCCATTTAAATTAACAACAGTTCCTTTCCAATAGAAAAGTGTGAACAAGCAGGTGCTGTGTGCATTTCATTAACATTACAATTGCAGTTACATAAGGCAAATTGGTCAGACAGTAATAGCCTTGTGGTGCCGTGTGCATACTAAAGGGATAGTGTGCAAAAAGGGATCGTGTGCAAAAAGGGATTGTGTGCAAAGGATCGTGTGCAAAAAGGGATTGTATGCAAAAAGGGACTGTGTGCGAAAAGGGATTGTGTGCAAAAAGGTTGGGGGGGGGGGTCCAGGAAAGATGACAGTCATGCTGTGATGATTCTAATATAAACACGTAACTTATGAGTCTTTGCCTCCAAAGGTAAGTAAAGAAGGGAATGGAGGAAGGTGGAGGAGTCAGGTAGAGAGTCCTACTATGCTTTGGCATCGGTGTGTGTGTAGAGAAATGTGTGGGTATGCCACCTGATGGGGGAGTGGGAGGAATGCGGTGTGGACTTGAGGGGGGGCTGTTAGGGGGCCACCCATGACAAGGAGCCTATGAATAACAGTGTCCCCCAGAAGACTGTCAGTGCAGATGGTACCACCCGTGGGCTGGTTTGGATGGTATCACCCCTTGAATGGCTGCGTGAAAATGTGAGACCGGGGTAAAGTTGGTGGGGTCGGCGGGGGCTAGGCTGGTGATTGGGAGCATGTGTGTAGGGGGTATGGGGGAGTCAAAAGTCAGAGAGAGAGGGGAGCATGTGCAGAGGGGTATGGGGAGTCAAAGAGAGAGAGAGGAAACATTGTATTCACTTGCACAGTTGTAAATCCATAAACACATTAAATCTACTTGCACAATTCTTCAAACCCTCTTGCACAGTTCTTCAAACCTATCACATTTCAATCTCTATACCATTTAAGTGCACATTTAATGTTCAGTGTCTCGAGACCTGGATAGACATCAGCTCTCAGTTCTATCTGCCATTTTAATTCCCGGACTTGCAGGAATGTGTCCATGTCCCCTACAAATTCTGTTATTTTTTCCAGCACTGTGAATTTGAATCCTGTGAAGTTTGGGCAAATAGTACTGTGTTTAGCCAAGGCATTCAAACTGTCCTGTTTGTGTATTGCTGCAGTGTGTTCTTTGTCTGACTACTCAGCTTCCTGTTCGTTTTGCCGATATAGAAATTCCACAGTGTTCGCAGAAGCACAGTAGACTACATTTTGTATTGCAGTCATAGTGGTCATGTAGACCGACAGTTCTGTTGCAGTGCGGGAAGGTGACATTGTTGTTTTTTCGTGTGTACACAGGCAACACACTTGCTGCAGTCAGACATTCCAGGTTCTGTCGATACTTCGCTCTGTGGGGATGGGCTTTTATTCCTCTCGAACGCACCACCAAAGAAGAGGTTCATTTGAAACAGAAGTTTGGGGATGTCCCAAGTAACTTTGTCAGATCTTTTCTCCTCCCAAGATGTCCCAATTGTTGGTGAGGACCCCTCTAATTCAAACATATCGTGGAAATTGGAAGGAAACTTGACACCCAGTCCTTTTTGTTCGGTCCGTTCTGTGCCCTTGCTGTGAATCCCTTTTCCAGGATTGGTGGGTACCTGGAGTGTCTGTGCTGTATGATCTCTTGGAACAGGTTGTCCACTAGATACTCTGGGTATTTTCTTTCTAGGAACAAGTTTCTGAGGTAAAAACCTTCCTTGATGAAAACCTCATCTAAAAATGAGTCTGGATAACCGGATGAATTGTCCTTTTACAATATTCTTTTCATGAAATGGGGATGCTGGCTGCTGAATTCAGATAGTTATTCGGAAAGTGGGCTGCGGTAGATGTTGGAGTCAAACTGTCCATTTTCGGGTCTATAGTGAGTGGATATCAGGAATTGAGTGGTGGTTCCGATATGTCCTACCGTGAGGTCAGGAAGTCAGACTCTGGAAAAGGGTTTCCAGAAAATTGCTCAGAGAAAGTCTGTCCCCCTTCCAGACAAAAAAGACATCATCAGTATAACGCCTGTACATTATGGTGTTGTTGAACCCGGGTAGTGATTCAACCTTATCCATTTCCCAGGCACTGAGGACTAAGTTTGCATATGCTGGGGCCATTTTGGACCCCATGGCTACCCTTTCTGTTGGTGGTAAATCTTCCGTTGAATTGAAAGTTGTTTCTTAATACTGCTTCTGTTAACTTGCATACAGTATTAATCTTAGTCCCGCTTAGGTTGGAGTGCCTGTTCAGGTACTGTCTGGTGAGGGTCAGTCATTTGGCGTGGGGAATATTTGTGTAGTGCTTCTACATCTAGGGTGACCAGTAAATATTCCCTCCATCCATTTAGTTTGAAGATGTCATTTAGAAAAGCCCAGGAGTCCTTGATGTAGTATTTGCTGTTCTGTACAATGGGGTTAAGGATGTGGTCCACGATTGTGAAATCTTTTCTGTTTTGTCCTTGGTTCGATACCACATGGCGGAAAGGTGGATTTTCAGGGTTCTTGTGAACAGGGTTCAAAAATTTTCCAAGGCTGGGTGTCATGACCTGCATGAAGTCTTTTTCGTCTTGAGAGATCTCATCCCTGAGGTACAGTTCCAACAGTAGGTTGTCAATTTGTTTAAAAGTTCTATTTGTACCTGGTTGATGTTGACCTTTTAAATGAGAACTGGTTATTCAGAGGGATGCTTCAAGTGTTTGGATATCTCTCCTGCTCCATCACTACTATCCCGGATCCTTGTCAGCCTTCATGATCCGTAGGGGGTTGTCCTGACTCAGTTCCTTCAAACCCTGTCTTTCTTCCCTGTTCAGGTTGTGCCACTTTGCTGAGGAGCTTATCAGAAAGGAGTTTCCTGATATCGCCATGGTACTACTTCATAAAGAGGCTCAGATGTGTTGGAGGTGCAGGAGTGTACAGGCTGTTCGGTAAAGGGGTCTGTTGTTATCTTCCAGGCTTTCCTCATCTTCTTCCTCTTCATATTGTTGTATATCTAATTTTAGTTGTAACTTTCTCAGGTAGCACTTGAGGTCAGGATAACATCCGCCATGTTGGCTCTCTTGGGATGAAAAGAAAAGCCTTTCTTCAATTTATACGATGGCTTTCCGAGAAATCTCCTGTGTGGTGAGGTTAAAGATGTCACCTACCCCTGCTGGAGACCACAAGTCAGTGCTATCAGGTGCTGAGTATCAGTGAATGGGGAGGGTGATTCAGGGTGGTCCATCCCAGTAATACTAGTACTGTATCCCGTTCCCGCTCCTTCTGCCCCTGTGATTGTTGTTCCCCTCCTTCCCTCAATATTGTTGGTGTTGTGGTTCCAGTTTACGTTCATTCAAACACCCCAGGTCTGAACCTGGTATAAGTCCTGGTTCTGGTTGTGAGGTCCTGCTGAAGATAAAAAACATTATTGTTGCTACTTGTGCTGTTGTTGGAAGACTGGTCATTGATTTGGGGTCTGATAAGCCCTTTCTTGATTGATCGCACTGTCAATTGTCCTGCGGTTTGTATTGTTGTTGTCCTCGTTGTTGTCGTGGTGGTCACATTCACTGGTGTCTGGATCTCTCTGTGTCGGCTGATTCTGGAGAGGCATTCTGGTCTTAGCTGTCCCCTAGCAGGAATTATGTACCATCATCTGAGACTACTCCCCTGCTAGTGGGCTGGATGTGATGAGAGTCTATCCACCTCTGGTGTGTTGGGGTCCATTTGTGGGTTCTTGTAATTCTGTCGTAGGGCCTTAGTTCAGTTGTGAGACAGCGGTTGTTTGTGAGGATATCTGTCTGGCCCTTCTCCGTGCAGCATGTGTAAGGGCGTGTGGCTGATCGGGTATACTTTTCCTTCTCATATTGTTTAATGTCCCTAAGCAATTTGCCTTTCTTGCGTTCAATCAGTGCCGCCACATGCCTAGTAATTTTATGCGGTACATTTGTCCCACATTTCATGAAGTCAATAAATATTGCAGGATCCTACCAGGATGTGTTTGTAGATCATCTATTTGAGACATGTAGGTGGCCCTTACTCTCAGTATTACTTTCGGTAAGTGCTTTGATAGTGGCGCTGTTAGCCCAGAGTCATTTATTTTGATACGGCCAGTTTTGTGAAGCTGAGTTTGGAGTGATCCTGTTGGGAAATTTGTTACACCCTGAGACCCTGTGGGACTATATCCAGTTCAACACCTTTCCAGATAGAAGTTGTCATGCTCCAGGTTTTGTAGGTTTTAATTCAGTCTCGAGATCTGGTAATACAAGAGATCTGGCGCTCTGTGAGACCCCTCTGTTTGACTGTACTCCAGTTGTGCTGTTGTATTCTGGACCCGGGCAATGGAGGGATTAATTTCCGTCTGCGTGAGTATCAGGTCAAGAGCCTGTGGTCCTTATTTCTGTCCCAGTTCTGTTGTTAATTGTGGCCCTGGGTCCAGAGTGGTCAGGGTTCAGTCACCGATCCCTAGTGATCCTTTCATTTATAGGTGTTAAAGTACTGCTGTTTAGGAATCTAGCTGCCCCAAACGAACTCCTTCGATAATTTTGTAGAACTGTTGTTGGATGAGTGGTGTCCTGCTCCTGGTTGCTTCTGTCTTCAGTTGGGACAACAGAGTTT
>NC_056734.1:881916551-882120072 GCF_019279795.1 Protopterus annectens | reverse complement strand
TGATGCAATAAAGATGTTAGTTTTAAGAAATGGTCCAATTAACTAGGAGAGGACTGATACCTTGCAGGCAGTGGAGGCAAGGTGGAAAAATACTTTATGCCCACAATTGCTATACTCTAAGGAGAAGCATATTTATTTTTTAATTCTTTGTGTAAGAGCTTTAAATTCCATATATCTACTGTTTGATGATAAGTCTTAATGATTTTCTATTAATAAATTCTTTCTGACTATAAAGTAATAATCTCTTTGTGTACCTTATAACTGTTCACACTATTTTTAAATTCCTGACATATATCATTATTGATCCAACCCTCCCCTGCCCTGCTACTACATCATCTCAGTGTTTTGGTTTCTCAGCTGCATTTCACTCATTTCCCCTAAACCCTCATACAGTTTATTATTGCTGATCAGGTGGCATTCTCGGTTTCTGTACCCAGTAATTTTGTTCTTTTATGACCTTCTTATCATTATTTTGCCAACATTTTTACTTTGACTCATACTTCTTTGAAACTATACTTTTCCAGTACAAGTTTCTTTATTCATCTTACTAATAACACCTTCCTTCACAACTATTACTTTGTTTCCTTTGTTTTCAGGACTAACTGTATTTTCATAAGGTAATCTAAAAGAAAACAAACTGTGGCTTGAAAGTACATTCTTCTGACTTTTCCCAGTTAGGGGTTACAGCATTGGATCACCTGTCTGCTCATGATTGCCAGTGGAGTTTTATGGTGTCAAGTTGCCAGCCCAGTGCCCAATCTTCCACAGAAGGCACACACTCACACCTAGGGCCAATTTAGAGTATCCAATCCACCTACAGCATGTGTTTGTGAGTAAACCAGAGCACCCAGAGGAAACCCATGTGACCACATGGAGGACATACAGGCTTTGCACAGAAGGCAGCCCAGCCGAAGATTGAACCGGAGGACCTCTTGCTGTGAGGCAGCAACGTTAACTGCTGCACCACCACGGCCGCCCAGGCTTGAAAGTACATTACAGGTAAATAATTGTGCCTGTATTCAAAAATGATAATCTGACAAACAAGGTTTCATATTATTTATTTATTTATTTTACATTATGTAAACCAATTAAATAACAAGAACTTTTAGGCTGGCTTTTACAAAAAAAAAGGGGGATAAAAAGAAATAAATGTCGATGAACAGATATTGATGTAAATAGAAGCAAGTAATTCATATAGTTGGAATACAAGGAAATCAGCAAATGATAAGTCTGCTGTCTTAATAAGTGAGGCAGATAAGATGTTGTATGACATCAAAGGTAAAACGAATATAGTGACTCTGGAACAATCTGGAATAAAATAATTGCTTGGCAGATTTATATGTTACTGTATTTAGTAAGGGATCCAATTCTTAAAACCAAATATTTATTTCATATTCAGAATAACCTTATGTGCAAAGAATACTGCTAAAGAGATGGAAGGGCTTTGTAATATGTAAGTAAACAATAATTATAACAATCATTAAGTAATTTTAGCCCTCTGAGCAAGCAAAGAGTTCTACACACATTTTAAAAGACTACTAAGTAGAAGGTAGAAGGGCTGATGTGAAATATGCAACCTCACCATCTGTACAAATTATGATAACTGTGCCTTGCTCTTATAACATTCAGATTTGGGCTGGCTATCTCTGATGTACAGAATGGCCATGTTATGCATGGGTAAGCACAGTTTTTTTTTCTATTCATCATTTTTACTGTCTGTATCTGCTTAGCTCTTATATATTCATGTAGTAAAGCTATGTGCAATGTATTGCCTCATTGCTAGTATTGTGCCAGCCTCCATCTGGCATTGCTATCTCCTGCCGCTAACTCCTCTTCTGACTCATGTATCACAGCTGTCACTGCCTGCATTGCCAAGAACTATTACCTGGCTACCAGCACTCAGCATAACTCAACTTCTTAGTGCAAGAAATCTGGACAATGTTAAACATAACGGGATGGGGGGTGGGATAAAAAGGCCCAAAAATGGAGACAGATTTTAAATATTGCATTTATAAACATAGAAAGTGGATACAGTAACAGGTTTTGTATTGACATGCATTTCCTGAAGGATGCGAAGCCTGAAAGTTATTCATCTGTCATTTTTTAGTTACTTTAATCCTCAATGGTTTGCCAAAACACATACATTCTGTGAGGAACAAACCAAAAATATGAGCCAGATATCTAGACATTCTGCAAAAGTCTGGATAGCTGAGAGGTTTGCCACCCTGCACTATCTGCTTAAGCCGTATTATATTATGTATAATGGCAGTTAGAAGTTTTGCACACTTGGCAGTATTGTTCTGCAGGACTCTGTCAAATGTAGCCAGGCAATGGTATTGTGACTTCAAAAGTCCATACACACGCTCTGTGAGGCTCTATAATGCTTCTTGTTTGAGAATGGTCAAAGTTGTAATCTTGTTCTATTGGTTTTGCAGATTTCTCATCGGAGTCAACAGATATGGTTTTAGAGGTACATTCAGCATTCCCTACAAGTAGTCTCTCCCTTGTTACCCCTCTCAAACTATTCGTAAAGATCATATGTGTGCCATATATGTGAGTCATGAAAAACACCAAGGTGGCTGGCACACATATCGCAGATGATACTCAGTGAATTACAAAACACCTGGCAGTTAATAGAGTGATACCCTTTATGATTTACATACCTACTTTGCTGTTCACCAGATGAGGCTTTTATTCTGATGCTAATAAATCTCATGGCCTCTAGTATCTCAGGGAAGTGGATTATAACATAAGCATCCACATGGTGCTTTCTCTCTCCTCTGGATATGTGGAACCTTGGATTCACTTCAGAAGCTCGAAATACTGAAATCTCAAATTTCAATATCTCGAGCCCAAGAAATTGAATCCACAAAACAATGAAAACTGAAAACTGCGAAATTCAAAACCTCGAATACCGCAAGTTTTGAATTTTGCAGTTTTACTACACACACACACACACACACACACACACACACACACACACACACACACACACACACACACACACACACACACACACACACACACACACACACACACACACACACACACACACACACACCATCCACCAGACAAACACACAATCACTCTACTACATGAAAGCCCTCCTGCACACCCCCCTACTGAAATATTCCCACTCCGAGGTCACACTATATACAAACACACACAGAAAACACCACCGCACAAGCTACTTTCTCTTCGCACACACACATCACAGCAACAAAACACACTGACAAACACCACAGCCCCTACCCAAACCCCTTAACACACACACACACTTACCTGAATACATGACCATAGTGGAACTTTAGAAGTGCGAAATTCAAAACCTCTGGTACTCGAGGTTTTTTATTTTGCACTTCTAAACATTTGCTATTATGTGGATTTGACTTCTTGGGCTTGAGATACTGAAATTTGAGATTTCAGTATTTCGAGCTTCTGAAATGAACCCGGAACCATATCTGTTTCCCCACATGCTAAAACATGGCATTGAGGAAGTTGTGTTTTAGATGCCTGAGATGCCCCACTGTGTCCACTGATGGTTACAGAAAGGTCCTGTTGTTAATATATGTAAAGCCATACACACCTTAGTTTCTACAGAATGGGTGCCCCTCAACTTCTATGGGGCAGTAGATGAGGCAGACACATGTCCACTATTTGTTGTATGTTTCCCCATCTATTAAATATCGTACATTATGTTACTGTATGGAGATCATGAAAAGTTAACTGTGGTCAGAACACCTCGCACCTCCAGAAGCAATGTCACACACCATCAGTAGCAGCAGTACCAGCAGCAGCTGCTACAAGAGCATCTTACAGATATAGGTTTCCAACTGCTGAAGAAACTCCTAACATTTTTTGAGTTTTTCTCTGCTTCAACTCATGCATATGGCTGTGTTCATTGCTAATACATGTACAGCGTGGTTTTAATATTGTATTTATTTCTGAAGCACTCCACCAAACTTGTTTTACTTTGTTAGTATAGAGCACAGCTCATTATACTGTTGGTAGCATATATCTAATCTATGCCTTGTTTTACAGCCAGCACCATCGTGTAGCTGTTTCCTGAATTATACTCACACCATGCTCATCCTGCCTTATTGTGCAATTTTACTTAGCATGATGCAATGACCATTTATGAATTCAAGACTTAGTGTAAACAGATTAACATGCAGTTTAAAATCAACAGAACAAAGTATTTAAGTGCAGTAATAAAATGCAAAATATAACAAAACAAAAAAAAAAAAAACTTTTCTGAATTTATGGGAAATCCAGAAACAATTTAAGCTTTTCAGTCAGTGCTCAAAGTTCCATTTCCCTGCAGTCTTTTTCTATAATTTTCCTAATAATCAGATAAGGTCACTATAGTTTCTGTGAAAGAGTGTGGTCACTATTTTTTTTATCTTTCATCATAATCATAGAAAGACACTATGGTGCTTATGGGTGCTGGAAACCATGCATCCATTATTAATTTAACTTTCCTCACAAACATCAGAGCTCTGCATAGACAGTCACTACAGCCTGTCAATGGGCGGTGTACTCTTTTGGGGCAAAACTCTAGAATGTATTACTGGAACTATTTTTTCATTTTACTGACAAACATCAGACAAGCACAGAGGTGGCTGTCTTTCAGGAGTAAGGGTAAAGAGGTATGCTGTTTATATAAATCTAAGAACAGTCCCACGGATTCACGAATCCTCCGTGTAAGACTTAATAAGTCTTACTCGGAGGCTGCAGTTGAATGGTATGACGTCAGCGTGCCATGAATATGCATGAGGGCACGCTGACTCAACCGTAAGTCATACACGGATTGTGTAAGAAAGCAGGGGGCATGTCCGACTGCTGAGCAGTCTAAATGTCCACGCCCCTTTAAGTGTTTGAAAAGTAAAAGCAAATACACAAGAGCGAGTCCGCTCAAATGTCACTGCACCCAACACCACACTCCCTGATATTGTAAACCCCATCACAGTTATAAAAAGCAAAACATTAAATTTATTTTTTTAAATTCCCAAAATAGCTTCCCGTATTTGCGCGTGTGTGCACGGGTGTGCCCATTGCTTAGCTAGAGTTAGCAATTCTGACATGGAAGAGTATAAGAAAGAATGTTTATGCAAATCACACCAAATAGCAATAGCGTAATGGTAGAGTGTTCACACAAAGAAGAGGCATTCACGGTTCGAGACCCACCACTCCCCGTAGTATTGATTTTTAAATCAGTATATGAAATAATACCAGACAAATATGTGTAAATAGTACTAAAATGCAGTGAAATGGCCAATGTATCAGTGAACAAAATAAATATTTTAAATTATCCTGATATATAATTGCCTGCAGTTAAGCAGCGCTTCACCCAGCGCAATAGAGTTGCCCATAGTTTAATAACTCTTAACCCAGCACAATAGAGGTGCCCATAGTGAAATAGCGCTTTAACTAGCGCAATATGTTTGCGCGGACATGTGCGCCGTGCCAACCAGGGCACCATAGGGCACCGAGGAGCAACGTAGAGCAAAGTTGCTTAAATGCAGCCACACCCCCTAGACTGTCTGGACAGTATGAAAATAGAATGAATGACAAGGTTCAAACCCAGGACTTTGTGCATCAGAAGTAAAGTACAGAACCACTAAGCCATGACAACTTAGAGGAAACAGCCACTGTTAACATACGTATACATACTAATGATAGTTTAACCATTACTAAGCAGGTCTGCAGTGAGCCGAGAATTTAAAAAAATGGCCAATCACAAAAAAGTGCGGGAAATGCGGCATATTTAAGCCCCATAGGCGGGAATACACACCATAACTGATTGTAGCTCACATCTACAGTTAGAATGGCTGGTGTCGGAGAGGGAACACACTTCTGAGCGCAATGTTGGGGCATCGAGGAGTCGAATTACATGGCTTGGCTCCTTGTCCACCGTCATGAGTCAAGACTCCTGCAGGGCCAGTTCCAAGGGACGGAGTACAAGGCAGAGGCTTGGAACTGGTTAGCTCATGACCTCACCAGTGCCACAGGCATTCCTCAGACTGGTGAGCAGGTCCATCACCACCATGCAGAGCTGAAGAGATGAAAGCAGGACCGCCTGAACCAATGGATACAGGAGGCCCATGGGATGCAGGATGCCCCACAACTGAGTATATAGCCATGGAATGCAGTATGTAAGAATTGATAATTGAGTATGTATAATGGATAGGTATGTCTCAATATCCCTTCATTTACTTTACAGCTGCAGGTGACAGTGCGGCGAATCAGCAAGCTTATGCTGATAGGCTGCTAAAGCTGCACCACTAGGCAGGTTAGTGATTATTCTGCATGTATTGTTATATAAAATATGGGAGAGAGCATGAAAGAAAGTGCTATAGTCCAATAATACAGCCATAAAATTGCCTGAATAAGTCCTCTGCATGTACTGTCAGATAAAAACATCAGAGAGGCAGAAAAAGAGTGCAGTAATCCATTAAGAAAGGTAACATATGTCTGGAATAATATCTCTGCAGGCACTGTCATATAAACTAAGTGAGTGAGCCTGAAAAAAGAGTGCTCTAACCTAATAATAAGGGTATAATATGTGTTGAACATGTCTGCCATATGCACCGTTCAAACAAATAAAGGAGTGAGCTTGTGGAAAATTGTGTAATGTCATTAATAAAGGTCTAAAACCCAGAGTGTATCTATGTCACAGAGTTTGAAATATTGTTGTACCCTTGCATTATACAAAGAGTACAGTTTGAAAATGTGCTGGCAACCCAGAGTTGTGCAGTCCCATATAAAGTGGGTGATGGAAGTGCTAGTAGCTGTGAAGCATATATACAGTCTGCAACAGTTAGTTACTGGCTGGCATGCATAAGTAAATCTGGCACACATGTAGCATGTTATTTTTTCCACAGAAATGTGAGTGTGTATCAAGAAATGCAGGGTTCTGTACAAATCGAAGTGAAAATGTCATGTGAAAACATCCAGATATGTAGATAAAGAAATAGAAATGCAATCAAGAAATATGTAGCAGTAACATCTGCATCCTGGACAGTTAGTATATCAGATATAGGTCAGGCATATATTGAACTAGCCAAACCCATTACACAACCTAATGTATGGTGGCAAGTGTAATAATACATATAGGAGATATACACCTGCAGTCACTTGGAATGTAGTGTAGACTAAAAGGTAATTATATGATGTTAACCGAGGTTTTTTTCTACACCCTACTGTATGTGCATAAACCATGCAATTCCACATCTCAAAAGGTATGTGTAATCTTAAATATTTGTTGGGGCATATGTCCTATTGTTCTATAAATATTTGCATTCATGTTGATGCATGTGCCCTGTTTAAACACCACAATCATGGTGGCCTGTTGCTACCAAACATCCCTGCATGCTGTTGGAATATCCACTGTGGTTCAATATATGCATGTGTTATGCTTGCTGTTCAACTGTTGGAACCTTGGTGTGTTGGGTTAATGGGAATATTACTGCATGCTGTTACAACTAATCTGGAATGCTGTTGTTTATTTTGTAATTAAACACACCTAATCACAGAACGTATGGGAAGGCCGGTCCCAGCTGACCAACCTGTCCCTCCTCAGCTGGTGAGTGCACCTGGCACCAGCAGGTCCGGTGCCCAGCCCGGGCTCCCCTCCTCCATTGGTCCTGTGCCACCTTCGGGTGGAAGCGCTGCAGGGGATGGGGCTCGTCCTCCCGTGCAAGCATGGGCAGAGAAGGGCCACCTGTCACCCTTCAAAGGGTCTGGGTTGTGGTGCGTAGGGAGATCCAGCGTTCAGTCGCTGATCCCCTACACCAGCTCGGAGAGTGGAGTGTCTCATGGGTGAGCCTGCCTGTCCTACACAGCCCCCAGCACAGCCACCCTTGGGGCTGTGAAGGTGCAGTGGTGACTGCGGATGGGTGGGGATCTCAGTTCCACTGTTACCATCTGTGGGCTCATGGGCTTGTGATTTCCAAACATCCAACCCCGTCAATTGTGTTCACCCACCCCATGTGTCATACAATGCCCCTGTATGTGTCTTGTCTGTCTTGTCTGTTTACCTCCCCAACCTACCTCCCCGGACATACCTACTTCCTCTACCTCACTTCCCATTCTCACATGAAAAAAACAAAAACAAAAAGGGCAATCTGTACCCACAAAAAAATTACGCCCAATACATAGCGGCCCATTTCGCACACGTGTCCATTGGACATGTAAACTGATAATTATAATTGGCAGTACAACATACTTTGATGTCCTCACCCCTCTCCCAGGGGTGGAAAGTTTGAAATATCACTCCAAATGTATTGCATATGCACAGCTGTTGCTGGTAAAGAAATGGGCAGCTATGGACATTCCCTACACCCGTCCTGCACATCCCGAGCTTGTTTATCTACTGTCTATCCCCCTTTGTGCCCCCTTTTTCACCACTTTCCTATCTCTCCATTTTCTTTTCTTTCAAAGAAATTAGCATGAGGGTTAGCCCTTTTAAGCAGTAGTAAGCGGGTTTAAGCGAGTGTGCGCATGTGTGCGCTTAGCTAAGCATCGCTAAGCGTCATGCAAAACCACGCAAACCTGCTTACAACTGATTAAAAGTGCCTTAGTCACTCTATGGGAGGGCCCTTGTTCTGCTGAGCAGCAAAAGAGAAAACCTCTGCCAGTCTCGAATCCCAGACCATTGACACAATAGACTGCATGAATTACCACTAAGCCACACCAGATATACAAATAACTTGGTTCTGAAATAAATATATCATGCATTACAATGAGGGAATGTAAATGGAAATTCGGAATGGTATAACACAAATCCTGTTCTGTGGGTCTTTACCAGCAGTTGTTGTGGAATTGCATGACATGACTGTGAAAGGAGAAGCAGCCATCCTAGCAGGGAATAATGTTACAGTAGCACCTTGCAAGCACCACACAGTATCAGACCAGGATAAATACCATCCACACGAATACAGTGCAATAACCACATTTGTATGGCAGTTAATTGTGTAAGTCAGAAATAAAGTACATACTCCCATGTATCCTGTGTTAGCATTTGGAGGGGTGAGTACATGTCTACACTGAGAAGTGTGTACTGTAAGCAGCAAAATTCAGGTTTGAGTACAACATGCATATAATTGGCTACAACCCTAGCTTCAGATAAGAGACATATACCAACCTTCTGACTGACACAACGGTGTCCGGAGCAAACAAGCATGGGCCCCACATTGGAAAGCTGAAAGGGCTACGCCTACCTAACCTAGCATTTTATAGCAGTGGGCTGCAATCACAGTGAGTAATGCAATCACCACACAGCAGGCTGCATGCAATTACTGATTGGTGGGCAGCAATTGGTGCAGAGGCTGTCACATGCACAAGTGCAGATACCTAAAAAAGCAGGCTGTACCTGCAGTCCACAGATGCAATTCTATCATTGCAGGTGCTGGGAGATAGAGAGTGAGAGAGAGACACACATGGTCACAGACACAGACAGAGACAGAGACACAACAGAGAGAGAAACTGAGACATAAACCGAAATAGAGGGGGAAAACCCAAAACAAACAACCAAAAAAAAAATAAAATAAAAACCTACAAAACCATAACACACAGAGCAGGGAAATACAAAGGTAAGGTATGTAACTCACATGTATGTGCTGGCATGTAGTAGATGTTCCTAAAGAGTACTCTACACACTGCAAATCATCCATGTGTGACAGCAGTATGTATCTATCTGTATCTGCACATGTGCATAGGGCAAGGGACATATTCCAACTGTTACTGAAGGGTGGACAGATATCTGTCATTGAAGGTTGATATGTGCATATATCTATGTAGGTCGTAGTGTGTGGCCTAGAAAACAGCATGCAGTGCTGATATATGTCATGTGGTGGTTAAATGCGGTGGGATTGATTTGTCAGATCTGCTGTGTTACAGCCAGTGAGGTCTGCTAATGCTACATGGGCTGAGGACACCTACATGCATTCTGCACAACACTGTACAATATAATCACACAACTGTGCATCCCGCAACTGTCGCATAAGTGATATCCCCACCATGAAAGGTGGACTGTACATGTGTCTATATGTACATCCATGTGTACAGCAATGGATGTGTACATGTATGTATATAGATATGCAGATATATATATATATATATATATATATATATATATATATATAGATATATATATAGATATATATATATAGATATAGATATAGATAACTAGATATATAGATATATATATCCATATAGAGAGAGAGGGGGAGAGACAGAGAGACATGGGGTCATATGTACTGCAACAGGTGTGTGGTGACCAAGGCATGGACTGTAGACAAGTGTTGATACTGCAGTGCCGTTCCTCCTTTCCAAAACACTGTACCCATTAACTACCACATAGGTAGAGATCTACCTAACAGTGAAGGTGTGATAAGGGAACATGGGACACAGGTGTACAGTAGCCTCCGCTTTGATGAAGACAGTGCCACACTACACCTGTAATCAGTCTGTGTGGTATGTGTCATGACAACAGGTGTGTTATCTATAGAAATATAGGTCAGTGTTCCCCTCTACTCATCACAATGCCCTGTGTGGTATGTACCTCACATGACAACTACACCAGGTGAAAAGGCCACAGACATACCTCCCAAAGGGTAATACTGGCCGCAAACAGATGCCCTACGCAGACTGACTCACAAAACCACATCTACACTGTATTGCATACTGGCCATACAGAGGTGACCTCTGCCGGACATGCAGAGGTATGTCACACCCATAGCCGGGTGACAACCACCATGGCAACATATCACAATCCCTCCGGGATACACGCTCTGGGGCCCTAAATCTTGTCAGCTCACTAAACAGCACATGCTGGAGGGATAGGTTCCCATCTCAGAGATATGCCATACACCAGAATAGACCACCTAGCAATAGCAAACAAGGCTCCTCATTAGCAGTTGTCATAAATACCCCTGATGATTGTATGGGAGATTGGTAATACACCCCAGGAAACACCTCTGTGGTTCTGGTTGGCAAGGGCAAGTGAAATCAAAGTACATGTGTGTAAAAGTCCAGGGTAGCATATGGCTAGGCTGCCATAGGCCCTAGGGCCAACAGCATATTACCTACCTATGACACTATGCACTCACACATGTACTCAGTGCAATACCTGCTATGTGAGGTTGAATAAGTGTAATGCTGAATGTGTGCAAGGTCTGTAAAGGTGTGATAGCTTAGTGTGAAGTTGTATCTGACATGGTAGTGTCTATCTTAGCTGTGAGGACAGCAAATGATGTGTAATGTACTGTTAGGCAGACGTAGTAGTAAGGCATATGATGTGACGTAGTTCCTTGTTGATGAATGTGGTGTCTCATTGTAGGCTAAAGCAATACATGTATGCTTAGTGAGTGGTACAGCTGGTGAATCCAAATCCCATATGAACTGTAGTACTACCTGAAGCTGTAGGCCTAAACAGCACAGTATGGTGTGTGTTCACATTGCTTGGAAACACTGTCATGTGTGTTTCCTGTAGTCTGCACAGAGGACAAAACTTAGGCATAAGGGTGTGTAAGTAGTGGCACACAGTACTGTATGGTACACAAGTAATGCTCATCTGTGTTGGCATACAGTGGTGTGTTGTATGTTTGTCTGATGCATGTGTAATTATGCCTGTACAATGGCTGCAATCATATGTGTGTTACAGGGTATATGTGTGTATCCAGAAACATATATACTCTGTTACAGCAGTATGCCACCTATAGTAACAACTGTACACATCTGTTAGGCGGGGCTATGGCATCAATGACTAGGGTGGTTGACTGGTACTACTGTACCTGTACTTTGCATCCATTGCAATGGATGACATCTCTGTTTGTGCATTGGTGTGATATACACCCCTGTCTTGAGGTTGTGCAATGTGTCCCAAACAGTGTGTCGGGTACTGTTGTATAGTGGTGTGATATATAGAGTGTGCCAGGCACTGTTAGTTAGTTGTGGCCTGAGAACCAATAAGTGGTATTGAACGTGTGTAACCTCTGACAGACAATAGGATGGCATATATGTCAGTAAAGTGATATCTGTGGTTAAAGGTGTAAAGTGTGCCACAGGACTCGCTCACACATATTGTTCATATCTTTTTCAGCCAGATGGCCCACCAACGCAACCCATCGTACACAGCGGATGAGGATGAGGTGATACTGCAAAGCCTATTGCAGCAGTACACGATGCTGTTTTCCAGAAGCAGCCAGCACCAGCAGGAGCGGACTGCACTGTGGCAGGAACTTGTTTGTCAGGTAAATGACATAGGCATGCATAACTGGACATATGAGCAGGTGCACCATCACTACAGTGATTTAATTAGACATGTCCGGCGGCGTGCATCTGATATCCAAAGACAACAGCTTGCCAGAGGTGGTGGGGTGGCCATTCATCCCCCCCCTCACCAGAGTGGAGGAGCTGCTCCTAAGCGTGGTGGCTCCTGGACAACAGCAACATCAACCTCTGACATGTGTTGTCATGGAGGCCAGATCCACCCAGCACATCCACCTGGAGCAAGCAGGTAACATGCCCTATCTGTAGACGACAGTTAACTGTATTGCTAGATTATGTCTACATGAGATGTGTACTATGTGTTTAGCAGTTCTGCTGCCTAGTGTTGTGCAATACTGATATTTCGAATAATATCTCTACACCTCTGACTGTTGACTGTTGTTATACTGCAGTTTAGCATACCCACTGTAGCAATGCCAGTTGTGGCCACTGACAAACTCTCTCATATTCTTGTAGGTCACTCTGGTGTGACAGCAGGGCAGCCGATCCATGCTGGAGAGTGTGTTATAACTGCAATGTTGGTAATGAAATATGCATGTCATAGGTGAGGTGTCGGCCATGTACACGTAACACACCTATGCATAATGCATGCCATGCATGTTTGCTGTAAGACGTTGCACAGCTCAGTAATGTCAGTAGCTGCATCACTGACATGCAATACACAGAGCATGAGACACAGTTGTGGCAACCCCGTACTGCACATTGGATAGGCATAGTTGCAACACCTGTACACAACATAACACATTTATCATACGCAGTACACAAAGACATGCTACATATGGCACAACCACACACCCGCTGTAAGGTCACACTTCAGTATCCCACATGTCATCCACACACACATGATGTACCTCAGTGGTAGAGGCCTATCATGGGGCTGTGCAACACTCTTCAATACATAACCCAGTCATGTTAGGCAATGCTCTATATTGGGCACCTCATACACCCATGTACAAAGTGGCTGTGTAATAGTGAACATAGTCACAGCACTGCAGTTCAGGTACAGCATGCTAGGAGGTGGTCTGTCACACAGTAGTAGCCATGAGTGACCACAAGATGCATGATGATGATGATGATGGCACATGGTACTACACCCCATCCAGTTACAGTGACCACAGTACTACACATAGCGGTCTTTGCTTTGCACCTCATTGTTGTGTGTGCAAACATATGCACCTATACACGATATGCATAGCATGTTGTGTGTGTGCTTTCATATGCCAGCATACACAATATGCACAGCTGTCCCCATCTGTACAAAGAGTCACATATATGTCCTGGAATGCTACTGGGTGTATAGGTCACATGACACGCATTGGGTATGTGTGGTGTTTAATGTTGCAGTTGTGTAGCATGCCATGTCATGGCTGCCACCGACATATCTGCAATATGTCCCACACTCACCATAACCACTGTACAATGGCCATGTCGAGCATTGGGATTCCTTCACATCTACATGCACCACTCATCCCATGTCTGTACATTGCATGCATTTGCTACACATGTGCCCACTATTATTTGCTATGGACACAGACACTGTAATCAGACATGGAAATCTATGTGTCACACAGATAACACATGCAGCCATGGTATGTATACCACTGAGTGATGGTGCACAGGACATTGCAGAGCAGATAATACTTGCACAGCAATGTTGTGTACATGTACACATTGCATTCCAGGGTGTAGACAATCACTGAACAACTACACACATACATCAAAGCCATGTATAATGTCATTAAATAGAGCCATCTACACTTGCACTGCATGGTCTTGAGCAAAACATATTCTGCATGCTGACACATGTGAGGTGACTGTTTGCCTTGTGATACTGTCACCCACTTTCACCCACTATTGTGTATGTGTTGGATTGCTGGTGTGTGTGTGTGTGTGTGTGTGTGTGTGTGTGTGTGTGTGTGTGTGTGTGTGTGTGTGCGCGTCTGTGTGTGTGTATGTGCTGTGGTGAGCAGTGTATTTGTGTTCATGCGTGCATGTGTTCATGTGTGCATGTGTGCATGTGTGCAAGTGTGCATGTGTTCATGTGTGCATGTGTGCATGTGTGCATGTGTTCATGTGTGCAAGTGTGCATGTGTTCATGTGTGCATGTGTGCATGTGTTCATATGTGCATGTGTGCATGTGTGCTAACATCATGTACAGATAGTGAAGTGTGTTTCCTGTCTTCCTTCCACAGGTGCTGAGTTAGGGGTGTCTGAATGCAGCAGGGAACCTGATGTCACTGCCAATAATAGTGGAGATGATGAGACATGTATTGTGGCACAGGAAGTTCTGACAGGGTCTGTCGTTGTTCCACCAATCGACAGTACACAGCGTTCAACCCCATCTATGTGCACACTCATACTGCCAATACATCCCTCATCACCAATGGCCTTAGCTGAGGGACAGCATACAGTCGGCATTGACCAGGAGAGTGTGGTACCCATGGCACGTGCATCCCCTCACAGCAGCCATAGCCAGATTACTGGAATGGTGCCACATAGGTGGATGTCCAGGGGTTCTCGGGGGAGAACCACTGGTCAAATTACCCCTGGCAGACGTGCCCCCAGAGGTATTACAACCTCCAGTATGTTCCGGGCTGTAATGCAGGCACAGGCACGTATGGAACTGTACACCCGACAGGGACTAAGGGCATAGAGGGCCCATTACACTGCTATCAATGACAGCATCCGTGACCTTGCTGATGCCATCTGGAATTACACCGAAGTCATTGATAGCCGTTGGAGGGAGACATTAGATGTCCTCCACAATGTGTTAGCCATGAGCCAGGACCATGCGGCACAGATGGGAAGCCGACGCAGACACATGCCAGCAACAGTATCAGCTGGCATTCATCGTGGATGGACCACGGATCACAGCCGCTCCCGTAGTGGCAGTACCAGCCCCAGCAATGCTAGGGCTGGCCTGTCCATTGACCTCCTACTAGACCACATGCACGTGGCACTGGCCAGTCCCAGCAGGGACATGGGTCCAGTCATTATACCTCTGCCTCTGATGATAGCACCCAGTCAGGAATCGTACCCGATACTGCCCGTAGCACCCCCGACAGGCACAGATACTGTGTCCATGGCCAGAGACAGTGATCCATACTGCCTAGCAGGTACAGTCTGTGGCTGTCCCACAACAGCCTGTATATGGCAGCCACACGGTGGAGTTGTGTCCATGCAGACACACACACACATTAACCAAACAACTAGGGCTCACACATACACACACACATTACATCAACATTGGCCCATGCTGTACTGTTGTCCCTCACTCACACACACACACACACACACACACACACACACACACACACACACACACACAGACATGTAAATTGGATGGGTCAATGTCGGGCTCTGGCAAACCAACAACACACCCTGTGCATATGATGACACCTGTGCCACCTCCTGTCATCCATAACATTGATGCAGGAATAGGCTAACATGGTTCTGATGCACAGGGTGACATTATAGCAGTGTAGCAATAGTAGCAAGTTGCCAACAGGAAAGTGTAATGATATCCTTTTAGGTATATCTGAGCAGGCATAATGCATCACGGCTCTGATAGTCATTGTAGCATTGTTAACACCAGTGTTAGGTCTGAGTATGTATTGTCCACCCATGTGCCACTTGACTGAAGTGTATAGTGTTGCCAGCATGTGTTAGTGAGTGGACAGTACGTGTGTGATGTGTGCAGTACAAATTAGCAGGTGTACATCTGTGAACATGGTGTGTGCGCACTGTCTGCATGTACGTGCATAGCGGACACATGGGATGTGCAACATACCCTGTTGTACACATTGTTAACATCTCATGGTATCTTTCGATGGCCAGTATGCATTCTACTACAGATATGTACTAACATGGGTACACACGTGTGTATGACATGGGTTGACACTACGCTGTGGGTGATACTGTTGATATCTGTCAATGATCTGCAATCTGGTAGTATACACCAGCTCAACAGCATGACTATAACCAATCATTAGATGATGTCCTGACAAATGACACACAGTTGTAGGGAACTCAGTAACATTTGGATCCTTCCGGTACTATACTATAACAGTAACCAGTGGTATTGACCGCCACACGTTCCTGGGACCACACCTGTGTGACATATAGCCCTCTTAGGTACATGCAAACATACTAGGGATATGTCCATCCACATCTGGAAATGCATGCATTGGCCTACACTGCATTCCCTGGATGGCACGCATATCCTACACAAGGGTATCATACAGACAGATACCTGTTGTCCAATACATGCTGTATAGTAGTAAGCCAACTATGGCATAGTCATCCACATTTACTAGACATACTATCCCGACAGTACCACATAGGTGGTAGCCCTCAACATGTATGTTGGGTACCAACGTGTACAGACAGATACATGTTATGTCATCTGTCCCTTGATATCCACATATCCATAGGTATTGTGGGGTCCATCAGTGTTTCACATAACATATTAGGGGCTTGCATGCATATCCACAGGGCTGTTGTACACCTACAATGACTGTCCATTACTGCCAGTCGTTGTTGTGTATGAACATGTCAGACATATACCCCAGGTAATTACCATCACTCACAGTACTCTATAGTACGTGTCATGGGTGTGTGTGGCACAGATGACCCTGGCCACGGATCACTACAGTAGCCGGGCTTGTCGCATACATACATATGTGACCTATGATCTGAGAAGCAGTGGCACAATCTGTCGAAGGAAACAAATGTATTCATGTAGTACGCAGGCTTCACACCTATGTACTGATTGAGGTCACATGTACACATATTTATTTGCCACACAGATACCCGATGTGTGCAATGCACATACTGTTTTAATCATATGTCATACCATAGTAAAAGCAAAATCCACACTGCATTGATCACCTGTGGCACACACACAGAGCGTTTGCAGGATTGAAACCCCTACCTAACTATGCTATGATACTAGAGAAACATGCATTAACACGGCACGCTACATGCTTTCTTGGGTGGTTTGTGTTCTCCTGATATATTTGTAGGATGCTGACATCATCAGACATTCCAAAGAGGGATGTTTTCCCAGTCTCCAAAAAGGCTACTCATCTCAAAGGAAATCACACACATACACCCCCTAACACACACTGTCAGTGTTTGTAGAATTCAAACCCTGACCTAACTATGTTATGATACTCTAATGATACGCTTTAATACAGTGCGCTATTTGCGTTCCTGGGGAGTTTGGTTCTCCTGATATATTTGTAGGATGCTGACATCATCAGACATTTCAAAGTGGGATGTACCTCTTTTATTGTGTTTTCCCAGTCTCCAAAAAGGCTACTCCTCTCAAAGGAAATCACACACATACACCCCCAACACACACACACTATCAGCGTTTGCAGGATTCAAACACCTACCTGACTAGGTTACGATACTAGGGAGATATGCATTAACACGGCACTCTATATGCTTGACTGGGTTGTTTTTATTCTCGTTGAATATTTGTAGGATGCTGACATCATCAGACATTCCAAAGAGGGATGTACCTCTTTTAATGTGTTTTCCCAGTCTCCAAAAAGGCTACTGCTCTCAAAGGACATCACACACACACTATCAGCGTTTGCAGGATTCAAACTCCTACCTAACCATGCTATGATACTAGAGAAATACGCATTAACATGGTGCACTATATGCTTTACTAGGTGGCTTTGGTTCTCCTGGTGTATTTGTAGGATGCTGACATCATCAGACTGGACATGGTAATGTGTGTACACTTTCTTTTATGCAATCCCAGGAATGATCCATATGGGTCGGCAGGTATCAACAGCTTGAACAGGACCCTGTGAGTCTCATCTTGTGTGATCTATCTGTGGACACATTGACATCCTTTCATATGTCAACACATATCTATGCAAAGATTGTTGGTTTTGTGGATACAACATGTGTCTGTGATGTTGATGAAGAGCTATTCAAAGTCTATGTGGGACATGTGTAGCTCTGTTCAGTGATGTATGTCCTGGGTTGCTGCCTTGCAAATGGTGTAGCATGTTTGGCAACCATGATCTGCACATGAACATACCACAGTTGGTAGGGTTGTGTGTTTGTCAGCTTCCAATAGCTCTGTTTATGACTTCAGCCATGATGCACTCCATGGCCTTGCAGATCAGACTTTATAGGCTTACTGGACTATACTTCCCATGGTGTGTTGTGCACCCACAGTTGTGGGGAGTGCCATATGTTGCTGTAACACATTCAGCAGTTCCAGACCCTGTGGAGTGGGTGAGGCTCAACAGACTGTTCAGGTGCAGGGTCTGTTTGTTCTGTAGTGCATGCATGACACATATTGGGAAACAATGTACTCCAATTGCTGCCATGCTTTTGGCTTGGGGGGAGCTGGTCAGCCATTCTACATGTGATATCTCCTGATATGATGTCAGGAACTATCGTCAGTGGGAGGTGGATATGTATATATGGGCCTGTCTGACAGGATGATGGCATTGTCAGTAAGGTACAGTTGGCCCTGACTCAGGACAAATATGAGTGTACATTACTATTTATGACATAGCTGAAGGACATGTCATGATTCTCAGTCTGGACTCCTTCTCAGCTACTCTTTACAAAACACCAACAAACCTGAGCACTAATCCTGGTTATACCCTTTTACACACTTAACACCCTACTGATCCTTTGTGATCAGGCTACAGAGTATGTCATCATAATATACTGGCATCTCCCAGGGTCGGTTTCATGTGTACTCTCCAGTCCAGCTAGTAAATATTGTGGTTATGACACAATGTCACATCTGCCTCATGTATACAGACAACCCTCTCCTCCTCCCAACATACTCAGATATATGTGAGAGATGCAATAATATTGACATACAGGAGGCTGAGCTCTCTCGACCCATGACTGGCATAGTCTATCAGGTGGTGAAGGTGACCACACACACCACATATCAGTCTCACATACACTGATAGCGACAGCAATCAAACCACATTATCACACAAACACATACTCAGAGGCTCTACATACACTTTGCCTAAGCAGCAGAGACCTTCATAGCAGACACACAAACAACTGCTACCCCACTACAATACCCACATATCACATAGTTCACAATGTCAGTGTGCCACACAGTTACTGCCCTTCGGGCTAAACAACACACCTGATATACTTGTAACAGGTGACACAATGTCAGACACACTGACGTCCCACTCACCAGGCCAAACAAGGGAATAGTCACTTTGAGCTGTCTCTCAGGTGCCAGGATCTGCCATATAACACATGCACTCAGGTCACTCCAAAGCAAGTCCAGGACTGGTTCCATCATTGTCCATGCTGGTGCGTACAACCTCAGATGATCCTCCCTGGACCACATGACATGATACATAGAGGAACTCTCTGATCATGTAGCCCAGGCCAGTATGACCCTGACCTTGTCTAGCATCTTACACTCACCAAGTATGATGTCTCAGTATACCAACAAACTGATCACGTTTAACAGTTGGCTAACATATTGGTGTTATTGAAAGGGGATACAGTGTCTGTCAGCCTGGGGTGACATGCTCGACATGCCACGTAGCTTCCCTATAGACAGCTTGCACCTGTCACCCTTGGACTTTTGAATACTGGCTAAGGCACTTGCTGCCACCATACTGCCTTATTTAAGCAGGGTCAAAAGACAGACCCACCTCCATAGACATTACAGAGTACATGACACTGAGGGTAATGCTGCTCAACACCAGATGTATTATCCTCAAATTGTGCACACTCAAGAATCTCCTCAGTATGGAGATTAGTAATATCTGTGCACTAACAGACACATGGTTCAGGCTCCCACATGCACACCAGCACTACCAGGTTATATTTCGTACCATGCTTTCTGACCACATGACTCGGAATGGCCAACACAAATAGGGGGAGTATCCATATACATCACAAATATACATACCCCCGGGTTGGTAGCACTGCACAAAGCATCACAGACCATACATATGCACCTAACATAGTGCAAATCTGCCTTTTGGTTTGTTGCCTCCTACAGACCACACTCACAAACTCAGCAACCACACTCGGCTTTCCGGGGAACACTAGACAATATGACGGTCTCCCCAAACACCATTATATTGGGTGATGTCAAATTCCCACACATTGACTGGGGATAGTACTCAGGCCCCAACACCCTCACCCAACAGTTGCTACTGTTTGTACACTCATATGCTATGGCACAACTGGTCACCACACCCACAAGAGGGGACAACATATTGGACATGATCATTACCAACATGAGGACTCTATGTTTCACACCTGCGATATAACCCTCATTGGAAAGGTCAGAACATATTTTATCTCACTGGACATTCATATCCTGTCCCCACACCCATCCTGGGTAATCTTGGTGAACTTCCCAAAAGCAAACATCACACTTCTCCATACCACGGTGGTATCCTTCAGAGACCCTGGGTCAGTGGTAAGTTTGGCTCTGACTGCTGAATCCTTTACATACACATTCTATGGACACCTAGTGGACTGCATGGATCGTGCTATCCAAAATAACACCTGGACTCACTCCTCCAGTGGCAGGGGAAATGTCTGGTAGACCCCGGCCACTAATACGCTATACAACAAAAGAGGAAGCTACTACATGATAGAGCACAATCCCAGACAGGGAAGGCATCTGTGATCTGTATTAGCAGACAGCTACAATCACTCGTGTATTTATGTCAAGCCCACTTCTAACGGACAATTGCACCAGACACATCGGACACTCACAAGGCCTTCTTCAGTTAATTCAGGTACCTGGCTGGACACTCACTGATATGCTGTGTGTTACTGCATGCTGACTGAACATACCCTGAACCTACAGACATTGCCAACATCCTGGCAAACAGGTTCAGTGCAGATGTCTCCCCCCTCCCCCCTAAGGAGGTACTGTCCATCCGAACAGAGTGCAACCTCCCTGACATCACGAATAAACAGGTGAGTGCTGCCCTCCCCACAGCGGACAACACAGCATCAATGGGACCAGACGGTGTCCCAGCCTGTGTCGTACATGGCCTTCATGACAGATGTAACCCTCACATTACGTCACTGTTTGATATCAGAGTTACTGCAGGATTTGTACCCATGGAATGCTGTACAGCGATAGTGGTCCCACTCCACTGAATACTGCCACAAGAGACCACAGACAATATTAGCCTATAAGGCTAACTAGCCTACTCTGCAAAGCTATGGAGCGTATTGTAATGGGACTCATGCACATAGACATGGGAACCTACAGACACTGGGTCCTACACATTACAGTATTGTTGTGGGCAGATCTTGCCTGTTGGACCTGTTTGTATTCTTTAAACAGTTACCAGGTCCATCAGTGTTGGGACAGTTGTTCACACAGCCTGCCTGGACCTTGCACAACCCTTCAACACAATACCCCACTCGGCCATTATGCATAGGCTCACCGGCATCAATATCGACACATATCTCACACGATGGATTGCTACCTGGATCAGGGATAGCACCCACATGCTCAGTGTTGCAGGTGCCATGTCTGACTATACACCAGTTACACATGGCATCCCACAAGGCTCAGTCCTGGGACCTCTCTTGTTCAGTATATATTTGTGTGATGTACAGGCTATCACAGGAGGATTATGGCTGCACATGTTCTCTGATGACTGCAAACTGGGTGCCATAATCAACTCTCCAGCTGGCACATGCATACTCATACAGGGTCTCACAGAGATAGGATGACTGGTGTCTGAGCCATGGCCTACGGCTACCTGCCATTAGTTGCATAGTCATCCCCTTTGAGAATGACAACATGCCCACACATTACCACATAGGTCGTAATCCATTACATACGGTAGTAAATGTTACGGGTTTGGGGACACGACCTGTTCGTACTCTTGCCTTTGACAATCACATTGACAAAGTGGTTAGACAGTACTTCTACATAGCCCAACATATCCCACATGGTTTCACATGTTGATCACGTGTGGTCATTGTGCCCCTATACTCTTCACGACCGTGCTTGGTTACTATGCCACATTTGGAATGTACCTTACCCGACATCTGCAGCAACTGTAATGGCCACAAATGTTACTCATCAAGCAGATGTAGGGACTCACACAGATGCCCTGCACAGTTCAGATACAGTAACTCCAGCTCTACTCAGTCACTTACCACCTACACGGATGTGTTGTGTGCGTGCCTGTAGTTTAAGGCAATATCTGACCCAGAATTAATGGACATGCTCCACCTCAGGATATCCAACTCCCTTGGAGCTACACACTCCAGGGACATATACCTCAGCACTGATGTTAATAGGATATGCTGGGGGGACAGATTATTATCCGAAAGGCTCCACTCACTGTGGAGTGTAGTCCCAGTTTTGCATAGGCAGAGCCACCCACTGACCACCTACAGGTGACATCTTGACAAGTGGATGGGTGATTGTATGTTTACCCATGGGATATCTTCTGGGTCCCTGCTAGACAGAGGCACAATACACTAAACATAAATGGGCTATCTTGTGTGACCTACTATTCACAGGCACAGTGTTCTGATTTGACTGGGTTGCAGAAGCCAAACACACTCTGGCTATGCTTGTACATGCCCTAGGGAAGATAGCCTAGTATCAAACTCTGAACCTATGATAATGTTCATGATGCACAATGTTTATTGCTGATACTGTTTGCAGGTTTTCATCATCTTTGCTTTCCCACTTTTTATGAACTGCTTAGGTATCTGCAGAACATATTTGATTATGATAAGGTTCCACTATATTATATACGTGTCTGTTGTCATATAAGTGTGTGCACAGGGCATATTGCTCTTGGGTTAACACATGCAACTGTCGGATATGTGTGGCCCACTGCTGTACTCCAACATGGCCTAAGTGTGTGAGCATGCCCAGTTCAGACTGTCAGTGTTCTGTTGCCTGACATTTGTCTCATGTATTCAAGTGTGTGAGCATGCCCAGTGTGAACGTTCAGTATGTTGCTGTCTGAGGTCCACTACATTTGTTGATGTATGTGTACATGTCCAATATTAACATTTCTACTGTGTGTGTTGAAAGTCAGGTTCTATTCTTACTGCAGGACTCACCTTTGTGTCATAACTCAACAGGGATTATGCTGTGCCTGCAGGGTTTCCATGGAATACTTTGCATAGACTTATCAACATTTCTTCATACAGGCTAACTACTACAATACTGTCATGGTTTAGTGGTTCAGTACTATGACTATAATGCACAGTATCCTGGGTTCGAGGCCATTACCGCTTATATTTTCATACTGAGCAGACCAGACTGCTTAAGGGCCAGTAGAGCAACTATGAGCATGTTGACTTTTGTTCAGCTATGCCCTACTTAGACCCAGCTTGTCCAACATTGCTCAATATTAACCATCATTGCTGGACGTTGGCCAATATTACTCAACATTGACCACATTTGTACTAGTTGGTGTGTGCGATTTTGTTTACATATACTACATGGTGGTAAATGCTGTTTAGCACTGCTTTATATTGCTTAACACATGGCAATCATGCCTCAGGTGTTGATGCAGGGCTGCCTATGTCAGATGCACATACTACACTCCCTATACATGTTTGAAAGCAGGTAGTGTCAACGTAGGCATCCCTTTTACTATATGTACGGGTCAGAGAGAAGTATCATTTCCACAGTTCCTGCTGAGCCAGTGTATGTGCTATGCGTTGCCTCTTTGCCAAGGCCAAAGCATACTGGGCACGCCTCCTTCTGCCTACTGGGGCAGGCTCAGTTTGTTCCTCCTCCGAGTCATGCTCTGCCTGTGATGGCCTTGGCAATGGTGGGGGGCTGTTTGGCCCGGGCCTATGCTGGTCCTGCTGCAGCTGTTTTTGCAGGATCATATTATGTAGCATAGCACATACCATGACAATTTGGGTACATGTAGTTGGTGAGTACTGCAAGGCTCCACCAGATGTGTCCAGGCACTGGAACCATGACTTGAGCAGCCCAAACACACGCTTGATTACATTTTGTGTTTGCGTGTGTGCCTCATTATGGCGTTCTTCAGGTGTGTGTGTGTTTCTGATGGATGTCATCAGCCATGGCTCCAGTGCATAGCCAGCATCCCCCACTAGGTGTCCATGTGGGATGTCCCCATTGGCAAATGTCTAGTACAGCTGCATCAGATACCAGATATGGGAATCATGGTAGCTTCCAGGACAGCCTTTACACAGATTCAGTATTATGCCCTGGGCATCACACACAACCTGGCAGTTGATGGAGGGGAAGCCCTTGCAGTTAAAGTAGACCCTACCCCACTCACCGGCTGGTGCTTTGATGCATATGTGCGTGCAGTCTATTGCACCCTCTACCTCAGGGTATTCCGCTATTTGCTGGAAGAGACGCATATTGCTGGCCAATACCTCACGGGAATTGGGGAGGTATACATGATCACTGACATCTGCTGACATGGCATTCAGGAACTGGTGCAGTACCCTGGATGCTGATGCCTGTGATATCCCCATCATATCACCAGTTGGTCTCTGGAAGGTACCTGTTGCTAATATTCTTAGGCCAACACATACCTTAGTTTCCACTGGGATGGGTTCCCCTCTGTTGGTTCTGTGTGTGAGGCGTGGCCTACACAGCTCAACAATTTGCTGCAAGAGGTCTCAGTCCACTCTATAGCGCCCCACTATCTCCAGCTCATGTAGCCCCTGGTAGGTTACCCTGGGACTGTACACTGTTCTCCGTCTCCTCACTGTGGGTTGTCCAGCAGCATTTGCATTATCACCACCCTCAGCATGTTGCATATGTCACCTTATAACAGCAATGGTAGCCCCTAACATTTTTTGTCTCAGTAAAACATTTTCAGTTTTCACTTCTATTAGCTTACTGCAGTGTTGCTGTGTCTCTTGAGAGAAACATAATGGACTGTTGTTTGTAGAGTTTTAAGTGCTGGGCTGGGCTGGGCTGGGCTGGGCTAGTATTCTGCCTGGGTAATTGCCTGATTCTGATTGTTTTCAACTGCTAGCTCTGCTAGTACTTCCTGGTAACTTCCCTACTATTTGGTGTGCTTCCTTTTTCCTTTCTGTTTCCTCAGGGGGGAGTGCCACGCACACAAGCGCAAACACACGTACAGCAGCTAACATGCGCGCACACATGCTTACACGGATTAAAACGTGCTTATTCTTGTTAAAACCGCGCATACCGGTGCAAACGCGCTTACTACTGTTTACACAGCTTTACATATGCTTACTCAAGCATACACGTGGGCACACACACTAACACGCGTGCATACTGTCTTACTCGGGTTTACTGGCATGCACACGCGCTCATGCACGCTCAGCAAGAAACTTTGGTGTTATCCATGGTACACAGCTTCAATTTCTTGACTTTACCTAGCCTACCTGTTGACACAACTCTTTCAATTATATGTAATTGTCAGCTGACACATGACACTCTGCTCCAATGAGCTTCACTTCTTTCATGCATACCCCCTCATGATGTCACCTATCTTCTACTCTGTTACTCCCCTTATCCGACTCCTACACTCCACTGACTGTGCTCATTTCCTATGTAAACTTGCAATTCACTGTCCTAACTCTCATTTGCATAGGATTGCCTACTAATGCTTGGTTACATCTCTTAGACTGTGCTTCCCCCCTTAGCAACTTCTACTCGTTGGCAATGTTGTCTTCAGCCTGCCATTCACTTGCATTGTAAATTCATTTTAGCTATAAAATCCACATTTGTGGATCTTAATTATTAATTTTCTGGTTTTTAGGACGGAGCATGTTTGCGCGGTGCTGTGCTACGATTAAACCCCAGAGATCGGGATGAAAAAAAAACAGTTATTTTTATTTCTATTTTGCATCACTTCCCATTGCCAATGGCCGTATTTTTGGCCATTGGCATGCTTTCTCCTGTAAATGCATGCTTTTTTTGCTGCTGTCACGGCTCCGTTTTGCTATTTGCAGAACTGTGCCCAGTTATCAACTGAGTACATTTCTGCAAATAACACTACTCCTACTCGGACAGGTTTGGGTTTCCTGGATTGCACATTTACCTCATTTGCATAGCTTTTGCCTGCCATTGAGGTAATTTGCATATCCAAGCCCTGTCCGTGTAGGAATAGTTTGGAGAGCTCAGTTGCATGCCGCTGCCGGCTGTTCCTGGATCGCTCGGTGGACATGTCGGCTGCATGGAGTCTTACTCTACTCTTAGACTCCGTGCAAGCCTTCGTGAATCCGGCCCAATATGTTGAAATATGTTGCTGTGTTAGGTTTGTTGTTTTAGTTTTGTCTAAGTCTAGCATCAGAATGGTGCACAGAAGGTGGCTGTATTTTAGAGGAAGGAGAGAAAAATACTCATTGTGCAGGCAATTGACATATATGATTGTGGTCATCTCAATCTAATCTAACAAACTCCACATAGTATTCTGACATCTCCGATTTTATGACTTCTAAGAACCAACATAGTTGGTGTAGTGCCATGTTCAGTCATTATCGCCTTAGGGACACCCTCTCTAGAGGATGAAATTATCTGTTCCCTGGCAATAGCTTTAGTACTAGCTTTCTGTTATATCAATGATTCTGGAGATGTATTTACATAGTCCATTAATACTATTATTTCACGATGTCCATTGCTAGATTTTACTAATGGTCCCATGATGTCCATAGCAATAAATTCAAATGGAGATTATGTGATAGGTATTTGGATCCAGGGACTTTTTATCCAGAATTAGATCCAGTTTTCTGACTTACTGAATGAGAAGCACAAACATTCATTTTCTTTCATTATGCCTTGCCTTAATTTTGTCCACCCACTTTTTCTCCCTACTATGTGGTTGTGGGCTAGCTTCATCTCTAAAGTGCTATAATATTTTAGCATTTGTAAGTGATGCATAAACTCTTCCCTTTCTTTACTTACTCCATATAAGATAACAGGTTATGCTTAAGTCCAAATAGGGCAAGGAGTTATGGGAGCATTCTGTCCACTATTTGTCCCCCAAACTTGGTTATACTCTCTCTCTAGCCCTTCTTAAAGAATCATCTTCCCATTGTGTGTTTTTAAACTTTATGTGGCTGTCTGTAAGGCCACTAACTGAGGGTTATTTTCTTTAGTGACTTGCCACAAAGCACTGCCACTATTGCCATAAAACACTGGTACTACTGTTTCTTCTATATCTTGCCCTGGAGGGGTGAGTTCTAAACTAAAATCATCATTTACTTTATTTCTCTGCTCTCAGCATACGTCTCTTGAGTGCTGACATTTATTGTATGCTGAGTTATTCTCTGTCTCTGTCTCTTTCTTTACCTTAGTGGCAATGCCACTTTTTTCTTCCCTGTATTGCCCTCTAACTACAAGTGATATACAGCAGAACAAAATTTATCATCTGCTTTATTTTTTATTTGTTCACATAATTCTGTTCTTTGATATACCTTCAGATGTGTTCTCTACCATATTGTCAGCAGAAATATTGCTTATCTCAATCTTTGCACTCATCTTGATCTGAGATCTTCCCTCAAATGCTTTGTTTTTCTACATTCTGCTAATGTTTCTTGTTAAGTCTCTGCTCTGACTTCTGTCATTCATGGATTTTTACTTCAGAGTTTCCTATGAGATTTTATTAATTTTTTTACAGACTCCTGTTAATTTTGTGTTTCCATTGCTTTGTTATTGGGGCTTGGTTCCCATTCTTCTAATGCAGTACAGAATAATTTTTACTGCCTATCTATAACCAAATCCTGTTTCCTTTGTAGTACCTTGCTAACATTCTTCTGGTTTTGATTCTGAATCTATGACTGTCACTGTCTTGTTCTCTCCCAAAGTTCTTATTCTAAATGGATATTTCCAAGTTCCATGCTACATCTTTCTTATTGTGGATCAAACTGTCATAGCGTTTCTATGAAATTTCCTTCCTCTTCATTTTCATAGTAATTCAGAGTGGGAAACATTTTCCTAATATTGCAAAATGTGTTAAATTAGGGGTTCCAGACCCAAGATAGTTACTCAAAAAATGTCTGAATTTCTAAGTATGCAAATGAGTACTCTTTTCTGTCACTATGAATGCATATCACTTCCACCATCTGGTTGTTATACTCTTTCACAACTACAGACACTTTACAGTGGAAATCATATGTTAAGAATCTAGCAGTACTTATATCTCTCTTTCTTCTAAAAATGAAATTAATTTTCTTAGTGTGGTTGTAACACAGTGACAAAGGACTGACTCAAATGTCCTAAATGTTGGAACAACTTTGGTTAAAGGATACATTTCAGTTTTCATATTTCAGTCAAAATCATTCATGTTAGTGTTAATTGCACAAAAGCAATGTGGCTCTTCTCCAACAATTATTACCAAAATAGCACATAATTTGCTGCTTTTCTGTTGCATAGACAAAGGCATGATTCTTGCTGTGGCATTAGTCACCTTTGAAAAAGCTAGCCATGAAGGAGCAATGGGAATCTTATTTACTGACATTTGATTGCCAGTAAATAAGATTCTCGTTCCTCTTTCATGGCTAGGTGGGGGCAAGGTGACATAATCTTGTGTTGACAGCCAGCAAGCATAAATAGCTGCTGTTTTAGCTACATCTGCTCTTTGGTCAGTCTTCATGTCCAGCTCCATGATCTGTCCAATACTTCCTCCATAATCCTGGATATCAGCTGACCATGCCAAAACCAGTGGTGGCTGGTCACTTCAAATCGAAGGGGGGCTGAAGGAGACAGTGAAATGGGTGGCACCAATGGGAAGGGGTATGGCCAACTAGAATGGGGTGGACCTATGCTCAAACTCACAAAAACTGGGACTTTAATTAAATACACTGCCTTGGATGCCAAACCATCATTATAAGAGTCCAATCAAGATAAAATAAAGTGTAGAAGAAAAATATATATTTCAATGCATTGGCTACATGACAGCTTACTTAATATCTAGATGGAAACAAAAAGGTTGTGAGGCATGAAAAAAAATTACTTTTTAAATACATTACTGGAATGCCAGTCAAAATCAAGTATAAAAAAACAAACAGCACTCAACTCAAACCACTTCTCCTTGCACTGCAGTTCTAATTATAGTTTATATTCAGCTTTATAAAAGTACCAAGTAACATGCTGAAAGTAGCAATCTCTGTGATACCCCCACTTGTAAAAATGTTTCTTATCCAAAATAGACCTGTTGCCTGACAACCACTACCTACTTGCTTCACGGGGAAAACATGATCACTGTAAAAAATGAAAAGCAAACAAGAAACAAGCTCAAGATACATTGTTTAAACGATTACTGCATAGGTTATGGACCACACACGATAAATTGACATTCTGTTTAGTTTACGGCTAAAGCTGGCAAAGATGACTGCAAGTCTCCAGCAAATGTAATGAGCTTCTGAAAATACTGTAATCCTGTCCTTTATTACAAAAACTGTCATATGCCTTTTAGTACCCAAGGCTTAAACATTATCTAATTATGTAAATATGCTTTGCATGGCAACAACAAAAAGGGTTTCAATGTTGGTAATTCTTTAACAGTACACTTATTAAAGCTTGCTTGCATCTTACAATCTCAGGCAGGCTTACCTGATAGTCATTAAAGCATTGCTACTTAAACACAGAGCAACAGGCACTTTCTGAATAATAATAAGCATAAATCAACAGTATAAAAATATGGCAGAAACCAGAGCATTCTGCAAAATCAAGGACAGATGAAAAGCCACTGTGGTACTTGTGTCTACCGTGGATGGGGGGATACCCTGCACACTCCTTGCCTTGCTTGAACACATCCAGAGTCACTACATGGGGGAGTGGGGTGCAACAAGTATGTTACAATTTGAAATTTCTCTGGCTGATGGTGATGGCTCTGACACATTTGTCATACCTCTCAACCTCAGAGCAAGAAATCTGGACAAAGCCATAAATAAAAGTGGGACAAAGGCCCAAAAATAAGGACAATTTTTAAATATTGCTCTTACAAACTTAGAAAGATACTAGAATAGTAGGTCCTGCATTAGTATGAATTTTCTCAAGGGTATGAAATCTGAAATTTAAATGTCTGTCATTATTTTCTAACTTCAATCTTTAATGATTTGTCACTAATTTGCCAGAAAAAACACAATTTTATGAAAAACAGACCAAAATGTGATGCAAAAATATAAAATAGCCACAAAATACACCCGGGAACCTGTCAAAGAAGGGACACTTTTTTAAATATTAGTACTGTTAAGTTGAGCAGCTGACAAAATAAGAGAATCTACATGCATTTCTGAAATAAAAGTAATTTATAACTCTGATCATTACAATTATTTATTAATTTTAAACCCTCCACATTTTCTTCCAAAATTGCCATTTTTCAGAGGGAATATTAGAGGGAGAGCAACATTTTGAGCCAAAATCTGGGACAGTTGAGATGTTTGGATATACCTAATTTTATAAAGTGATTTATTTGCAAGTGCCTCTCAACCTCTTACCGCAGGAAATCTGGACAAAGCCGAATATATTGGGGAACATGAAAACAATACTAAAAATTGCTCTTGCATAAACTTAGATAGTTGCTAGAATAGCAGGTCTTGCTTCATTATGCATTTTTCTGAAGGTTATGAAGTCTGAAACTCAATGTCTGTCATTATTTACTGACTTAATTCATAAATAATTTGCCAGAAAACCACAAATTTTATGAGGAACAAACAAAAAATAAGAAGTAAAAATCTATTCATTCTGCAAAGAAATGGACTGTTGAGAAGTATAATTCAGCCAGGGCAGTCTTTTAGTTTGCCACTCCCCCCCCCCCTCACAAAATCATGGTTGAATTGGGCCACCCCCTGCAGCCATTCCAATGTCGCATTACTTGGCTATTTCACCCCATTTACCATAAACACTGTAATGTACATACTGCTTTACTTCTATGATGATTTGGATTTCATTTAAATGTTTTATTTTACATTTTACAACACAAACACTAATAGACATCTGCTAAACAAAACAATGCAGTCTTTCAATGAAAATAGACTTGGCATTAAAACTTATCTGCCCTTGAAGCTCACATTCTTTGAAACAGCATTGAAACCCACATTCAAAGAAAATACATCTGGCCAGTGGCAGATAAAGATTAACTTTGGGCTGTTTTCAAATCATAGGCCCCTTGCACATGAAACATACATGTGTTCTTTGATACAACTTCCTGATTGTATTAAATTATATTCCCTGTATAATACTATATAGTGCAGTTGTTAGAGGATGTTTTAAATGTGTTTTTTTGAACATTTTCCCAGTAAACAATGAAACAAAATACATGCATGCACCAATAATGACAAAACTGCCCATTTCAGAACATTTCCATCATAAAAGCCTACTCAAACTTCTATAACCCACCAGTATCAGTAAATATGCATGCTCTCTGCAAAAATAAAAGTCATCTAAATAATTCCACATTACAGAGATCTGCAAATAATGAAGAGATTGCTGCTAGAAAACAACTTTATATTTCATTGTTTCATCTACAAATAAAGTGGCTGTTGCCCTTGAGAGATAAATTGCCTATGTTACATTAAAAAATGATAAGCTAGTAATATCGCAATAGGAAATGGATGCCAAACTGATAATATGCTCATAGTTACTAGGTATCTCTGCCAAAGAGGACATTCTCAGGACTGCAGCATCCTCCCCCTTTAAAAGTACAACAAAGTACAGTATCAGCAATGTGTCTCATACTGTGGGAGTAGAACCCACAGCCTTCTGCATCAAAATCAAGCACTACCTGTTGTGCTAGTAACAATGGAAGCAGACTCAGCATAAGCAGCACTAAACTTCTCTTCTCTTGAAGCTCTCAGCTCCTTGAAAAATCCACTTGACAATCAACTGTATCTCTCAACTTTGCAGCACAAGTAATCTGGAAAAAGACTATAGCCCAAAAACAAGAAACACATTTTAAACAGTGCTTGCATAATCTTGGAATGTTGCCAGAATAGGATGATGTGTTACAACCATCCATTTCATTGCAAAGTCTTGAAACCAGGACCCTGTGCACTACAGTCAGAGTAACATACCACTATGCCAAATCAACTGTTTCTTGAAATGCAGAAAGACTGAAACTTAAATGGCTATCATTTAGTAAATTCAGTTCTCACCATAGCTCTCAACCTCTTAGCACAACACAGCTGGATAAAGCCAATAATGGAGAAATACTGCCCCCAATCATATTCAGTGAATTCAGTTCTTACCATAGCTCTCAATCTCTTAGCACAAAAAACCTAGACAAAGCCAACAATGGGGGAATACAGCCCCAAAAATAGGGACAAAATTCAAATATTGATCTTACAAACTTATAAATTTGCTAGAATGAAAGGTGTTGTGTTACCATGTAATTTCTGAAGAATATGAAGTCTGAAATTCAAATGCCTGTCATTATTTAGTGAATTCAAAATCCAGAAAAAAAACAGATTTTATGAGGAACAGATCAAAAATATAAGGCAAAAATCTGAGTAGTTTTCACAAGTGGTGGTGGGTAGGGAATTCAGGCTCTTGCTACCTGTACCCAAGGTACAGCATTTGAGCCTCAGTTATTCTCTATCCACCTTGGTTTTGAGCCTTTCCTGAGTTTCTCTCTAGCCATCAGGTATATCTAACTGTTCTCTCTAGCCACCAGGTATCTTTAACTGGGGCAATTCACACATACACACACACACACACACACACACACACACACACACACACACGCACACACACGCACACACACGCACACACACGCACACACACACACACACACACACACACACACACACACACACACACACACACACACACACACACACACGCAGTCCACTTTCAAGTCTGTCTTTCTTGTGATTGCTTCAAAGTCCCAGCCCCCGAGTTTGCCAGCCTGCAGGCATTGCAGTCCAAACGTATGCTTCCAAGTCGCATTTGCCTTTCCCAAGAGAACAGGCTCCAGCCTGCAGACATTGCAGTCTGATCCCCTTACTTCTGGGCATTTCTCTAAGTCTGATGCCTTCTTCTATTGTGGACTGATTAAATGGCAGTCCGGATTCCTGCACGCATGCATGCAGAGTTCCTGAATGTTCCCGAGCATGCATGCCCAGAGTTCTGGGACTCACTATTCATTTTGTTTTAATTTTTGTTTTTCCTTTTTCTTTTGTTTTTCTTTTGCTTTCTTTTTACAGCTGGGGGTTGTAGTCCTGCAGTCCAATATCATGAGCCGCCCCTGCCAGAAACACACAGTCAAAGTACAAAAATGAGTTTGTAAACCTTCTATGGAAATCCTTCTATGGCTTTGCACATAATCTGCGTTATCTAACTAAAGTGTATATCTTCATCATCATTGTCATCATCATCAACCCCCTTTTTCTCATTTTCTACATGGGAACAGGGTGTTGTGTTAACTGCTGCCATTTCTGTCTCTACTCAGTGCCACTCTTCTACCTTCTTTAACTCTCAATCCTGACTGTTGCAGGTCTTCTCTCACACAACCATCCACTTCTTTGCTGGACTCCCTCATTTCCCATACCTTCTTCCTGTCTGTCCCAAATCTTCACCAGATTGTCATCTGCTTTTCTGCACATGTGCCTGAACCACCTAAATCTGTTATCTTTTACCTTTTCTGCAGTTGGAGCTACTTTAGCCTCTGAGCTTATGTCCTCACTTTTTCATCTCTTCCACAGTGTGCTTCCTACCACCCATCTCAGGTGTGTCATCTCCATCATTTTTATCTTCCTCAGCTGTTCTGCCTTTTTCTGCCTAGGTTTTTGTACCATAGAATAGTAGTGCTCACATCACTGTTGTCTATACTTTAATTTCCAGCTTCTTTGGCATTCTTCTGTCATACACAACAATTGACACTATGGGCCAGTTGGTTGCATCCCCCCTAATTCTAGCTTTGACCTCCTTATTCATATTTCTCTTCTTCTCAACCACCCTTCCCAGATACTTGAAGCTGTTATCCTGTTACAATGTCTTCCTTTCTATCTCAATTCTCAGCTTCTTCTGATTTCCCCATTTGCTGATAGTACAACTGCCTTATCTGTACTCATTTTAATCCCACGTGCCTTCAGTTTTGCATTCCATTCTTCTGTCCTTGATTAAAGTACCTATTCAGAGTATGCCTGTAATGCCACATCATCTGCATATAGCACCTTTCTTGATCTGCACCCTATGATCTGTCTGCTAATGTAGTCCAGCCCCCATATGACCAGGAGTGCCCTCAGATTTGAATGCTGATATACACCCACACCCATCTGTGAGACTGAACACTGTCTGTACTTGGGTCATTGGGTCCTTGAACATAGCTTGTACTAATTCTACCAATGTTTTTGGGTCTTTGAACCATGTCAGGACTGCCCAGATCAGATTTCTTGGGACCTTGTCATATGCTTTCTCTAAGTCTAGTTGTACCCAGCTGGACTCTCCTCATTCCTTGCTTCTTCTCAAGTATCTGTCCCAATGTTGTGGTGTGTCCTGATCTGAATCCTATTGATTCATCTCCTAGCTTGCTTTCTACCACTCTGAATATTTGTTTGTCAATCACCCTCTCCAGAACGTTCATGCAATGTGACAGGTTTCATACCTCAGTATTTCCCACAGTTGTTAATGTCTCCTTTGTTCCTGTACACTCACACTAGTATGATTATTCCCCTCATGACCCATTTCTTCCCTATCTTACCCAACATCTTTATCATATCTGCTATGACCTCATCTGAGCCTAATGCTTTCCTCTGACTTCATTTTCCTTAGTGCTCTTCCTACATCTTTTACGGGGTCTCTTCCTCTTGTCTCATCATAGGCTGAGTCTATGTCAATATCGCTTTGCAGGGTTTTCTTCATTCAGAAGCTGCTGGAAGTTCTCCTTCCATTAGCTTTTGATGCCCTTTGAACTGGATCCAGGTTGTTGCTGGAAACCCTTAGAAAAGGTGTCTGACTATCTTTTATATCTTTCTGTCTTTGTGTTGCAATCTGATGTAGTGTCTACTAATTGATTTTCCAGGAGCTGATAGAGTTCCTCTGATGCTTTGTTCTTTGCTATTGCAACCCTATTCTTAGCCTATTTCTAGTCAATCATTCCTTCTTATCCTGGTCTGTCTTTTGTATCTCCCACTTTTTCCTGAACTTCTTCTTTCATTTGATGACTTAGTAGACTTCTGCATTCCACTACTAGCTTTCCTTATGTGCCTTATTTCCATATCTGGATCAGCTACATATCTGTTCTGTTGTCCTCATGCTCTTTTGAGGTGCTGTCATTCTTCTTCAACTCCAACTTTTTCCTCTTCTTTAGGTACTACAGCCCTTAGTAATTCCTTGAACTGCTATACTTTATATCCAGTAAACTTCTAGGTTTTCAACCAGATCACTGTTCACCTTTGTACCTTCTCTAATCCCTGGTTGCAGCTGATTGCGGTAACCAGTGGTTTATGCTGAGGGCCAACTGTTTCATCTGGAATGACATAGCAATTGCTGATCCTACCCTATTCCTTTTTCCTTACTAGGAAAGTCTACCCAAGTTGCATGTTGACCATTCATGTATGTGATCTTGTGTCCGTCTTTCTTTCTGAACTATATGTTGGCTATTATCAAGCCATTTGCCAGACAGAAATCTAGAATGGCCTCCCCTTCTTTATTGCTGTTGCCCCACCCATGTTAACCCAGGCAGCCCTCACATTCAGGGACATTTTTGAAACAATCATTCTTTCCCACATGATCCTTCACTTGATTTTCCAAACATATTTTAGCAGATGTGGGAAACACTTGTTGAATGCTTTAATTATAAAAACAAGGAAATTTGTATCCAGGTGACAGATTAGCAGGGGCACTCATAACCTAGAGGATGTACAGAATAACAAAACAAATATACAAATTGTGGTGGTGACTACAATAAAACAGAAGAACCCATTAAGGAAAACTAGCACATGAACCTCCTGGATTGTATACACCACAAATAATGATATAAATGACTTAAGAAACAAAGTGTGAGTCTAATCTTATTCACATGAAGAGTAGACTAGTAGCAAAATGAGACACTGCAAGTCACTCACTTGTCCCAAGAACAAGAATGATGCTATAGGTAAGTAGTAAAGAATGGAATGTATGTGTAGTCCGTAATCAGTTCGCAAATACATACAAATAGACATACAGCTGAAGAATCATTGCAGCATAGATTTTATTTAAAGTATTTTCTGCTTTTAAATTGCATGCACTATGTACGTTCTCCATAGTTTATTTCTTAAGAAGAAAAACATATGCATGTGTATATATTTATGTGTGTGTATATATGTATATATATATATATATATATATATATATATATATATATATATATATGCAACATACTATGTTACTGTATCAAGTACAAAGTAACACCTGTGCCCACACTTTTTTTTGTGTGGTTAATTACCTATAGAGTAAGCTCCATTGAGCTAGGTAATATAGATAGCCATTCATTGACTACAATGTGCTAAACTGCTACTTGTTGAACATGCAAGTCAGTGACCATATTTATTGAAAAGCTGTTTGTCACATTAGCAAGTTATCAATCATTTTATTTGGTGATTATTAGTATTAGGTATTTTTTTTTGGCAGGGGGCTGGAATATTAACTATAACATTCATTCTAGATTTCAAAGAATGTATGTATGTTGTTGGAGTTAATCTTTTTAAATATGTCAGTGCTCAGATTCATTGTAACATTTTTTAACCAGAATGGGTTTTTAGTGGCTTTGTAGTCTTGAAATTGGAATAATAAAGTTAAGAGTGGATTTGTGGGGTATAGTATACTACAAGGAGTATACTATTTATGGGTTTACATTTTAATATTGAAAGGTTCCAGGTGCATAGCTTTCAGTGAAATGTAAGTGACTAAAGCGTCTCAGAATAATATTTTGTAAAATAACACCAATTATCCCACCCATCTATCCATAGGCCCTTTTAACCATTTTGCACATGGGGTCAGGGTGTCACTTCAATAGTGCCAGTCATCTGGAGCCAAGGTTTACACCACAAGGTGGCAAACCCTGCCGTGGTAGTTTTTCCACACCACGCACTTGCACACACACACTTACATTTTTCACCAAATTAGAGTATCCAGTCAACTTTCAGCATATCTAATAAACCACAGCAACTTACAGCAATCACTTAAATGTCATAATTTGTATTACATCAGCAAAGAAATTTTATGCACAATAGTATAAGTTTTATATTTCTTGATCTAGTCATTTTCTAACCAAATGGATTCTTATGGATTGCCCACTCATTAAATCAATATTATAAAATATCAGCTTTATAAACCTAACATGCATTTATTGTATTGTTGCTCATCTTAGCAGCTATAATAGCACCACCAGTATTGAAATAAACTGTTTTAGTGAAATTCTGCAGTATCATTTCACTAACATGGGGAGGGGGTAATCTTGCATTACAGCAGCCAGACATCTAGCTATGTTTGCTACATATGTTCAAATAAGCAAATTTTATTCCAGTCCCACTAATTCCATTGGAAGTTTGTTTACATAACACCTTAGCTAATGTTTTTCTTGTCAGCATTTCATCTTTGAATAGGTCTGTGTTTTTTTTTCATTTATCTGCAAAAGCTCAGTGCAAATAATGATGCTAAGCATACTGATAATTTCTTATATATTTTTTCAAGAGGCATTTTTGGCTGTAGAGGTCAGCTGAAAAACTGAATGACAGATTGCTTGCATGATATGCAATATGGTGACAATGTGCTATTTTTTGAGAAAGTCTTTTGAAATAAACTGGTGTTATGCTTTGATTTTAATTAGGAGAAATTTAGAATGTACACGTATCAGAAAGTGTCTGTCATCAGTGCTCAGATGTAATGACAGGCAATTTTCATAACACACTGATAGTTTATTACAAGCAAGACAAGGTCACATTCTTGACTTAGTTATTTCAAAAATATCATCACTGTTATATTACACAGAATGCATTATTAGTTTTAACAAGTTAGAAATTTTTATTACAGTCAAACCATACTTGAATGACATTTATTTTTCAAGGACTTATGTGGTAATATATTAACAGTGATGGAATTAGAAAATATTTTTTTTACTTTACAAAGAATGACATGAATTTATAAATATTAATATAGTTGCCCAGCACCATGTCATAACTCTGTTTCAGTAATTATTCATATTTAACCTTAAACAAGTTGTAAAGTTGTATTGCAAAGTTTTATGCATCCACTCTTTGATTTCTTTCAAAACTGATTTGTGGTACGTTTCCTCTGACAATTACATTAGCATATGATTACAATGTGTGCATTTGTGTGTGCGTCTGTATGTGTATGTGTAAACTGAAGGTTATATATGGAGATGTGTAACAGTGAGAGTATATTGATCAACATTTCCCTTATAGAGACATACAGGATATGCAGAATAAATCCTTTTCTCTCACATGTATTGCAAATAGTGGAATCTGGGGTGTTTAGTCTATGTTCATCAATGCAGCTTCTGAAAAGAGTGTAAAGTATATTTACCATTTCAGAACTTCTGCTAACTTTACAATTATTTGGCTGTGGGGTTAGGTACAGATGAATAAGGTGGGTGAGGACAGCAAGAGATGGTGATCAGTGATAAATAGCTGGAATGAAATCATTAGCCTAGCAGAGAGCAAAAGGAGAAGATAACTAACCTTTAGAGTTACTGAAAACACCCCTGGATGCAAGTTTTCTTAATTTCAGGCAACCAGTCAAGGGAATCCTGGAATCCTTCTGACTAGAAAGCAACCTACCAGCAACTTGCTCTTTCTGACCAACAGCAAGAGAGCAGACAGAGACAATCCCCCTATAAAAAGTTGTTTGGTTGTTGACCGTGTCAAATTTCTGATTTCTTTTACCTGTTCTTTAAAATATATCTCAAAATTAGTTAGAGTACTATGCAAAAGACAGCACTGGTTTTAAGATTTGTGGAGACCATACATTATGAGAAAGCAGTATCCCTAACCCTTATTAACATAGATAAACTCATAAATGCAGTCAGTCAACATCATAACTAGTGTGAAGTGATAGGTACATTTGTTCTGGCTCAAGCAGTTAGGGGCGGTGAGGAGTGATTAGCAGTGAAACTGAGTTGCCAGTCAGATGTGATTTCATTGCTGTCAGTCATTTAAGCAGCCATAAATGGTAACTTGCAGCGGTATAAATGGCTTTCATTTTGAGTGCATGTTAGTGAAAACTACCTACATAAGCAGTTTGCTACAGCTTTGCAGCTTTATAGGAGCTTTGCCCAAGGTAGCAGTTGTTTTTCATAACAGGGAGTTTATTCATTAACCTATGTAAAGCTGAAAAATTACAGAAATATAGCATGCTACAGCATGGATTAACCCTAACTAACTGCGACAAGCAGACAGTAGCTGAGAAAGTCAATGGACCGCACATCCATGTATATATATATATATATATATATATATATATATATATATATATATATATATATAGGTCCCTATCAGAAGTTTGAGTTTTCTGAAACTCAAGACTGATATGTTCAAGACCATATGAACAATTTTATGAAAAATCAAAGCGTTTGAATATAGATCATGGTACACTGAGGATCAGAAAATGTACCTTTTTCCCCACTGTAGTGTGACCTTGGAGTTGGTATATATAATATGCAGGGGGTGTAGGGGTTTGCGGGGGTGGCTTGCACCCAAGCAAAAATGTAGAAACAATTTTGATTTTTACTATTTTCAGAAAATTGATCATATGGTCTCAACCATATCAATTTCAAATTTCTGAAAACTGGAGCTTCTGATAAGGATCTATATCTATATACATACACATATATAGATATCGATATAGATATATAGATATAGACATAGCTCTATATATATATATATATATATATATATATATATATATATATATATATATATATATATATATATATATATATATATATATATAGTTGTAAGGCATCTGATCAAATGACACTGACTTCAAGGATATCAACATTGAAACATCGACTCAAGAAATATCAGGGATTTGCCTAGAGTGGATTAAACCAAACACAAGTGTTTTTGCAAGGGGACAAGCCGCATACTACTCCCCCAAACCTCCTTGCTAATTTTACATACATGCACACACACACTCACACACAATCACACACACACACACACACACACACACACACACACACACACACACACACACACACACACACATATATATATAGTTACACTTCAAAACATCTAAAACTCATATCTAAATTCAAAACATCGTGACCACAACATCTAAAACCCATAGCATTGAATCTCATAATATCGAAACTTTGCATCACAGCATCGAACACTACAAATTGCATGAAAATAACATCCCCCTCCATCTATGACAACACTAAACTAACAAACACACTTTTTACTATGTTTCTGCAGGGGGGGGGGCCTTTAAAATTAAATATACCAACTCCGAGATTGCACTACAGTGGGAAAAAGTTAATTTCCCTAAACCCACTGTATGACTATCACCATAAAGAATGTCTATATCACTTACCTGTATGGTCTCAAAAACACATGCAGGGTGGCTAAATAAACATTATATAAGTAGTACAAATTCCTACATTATATAAATAAAAACTACATTTCATGTTGATACCAGAAGAAAAACAGATTAATCTATAACATTTACAGGTTTCATGATATACCATTCCATATTATACATTTTCGATGTTATGAATTTTCGATGTTGTGGTTTCGATGTTTTGAATTTAGATGTTATGAGTTTTAGATGTTTTTAAGTATATCCATAAGGGTATATATATATATATATATATATATATATATATATATATATATATATATATATATATATAAATATATATATATAATATAATATATATATACACTAACACTGAGATTGCACAATCCCCAGGGAAAGGGAATATTTCCTTACCTGGGGATTGTCCATCTTGTACACCTTTCCGCCATCTGTCTGCATTGACCAAATGGTATCAACCCAACAGACGTCAATGTAGTCGGTAATTTAACCAACTGTTCGCAATATATATGTTGCAGTATATATATATATATATATATATATATATATATATATATATATATATATATATATATGTATATATATATATATATTGCAACCCATATTTATATTTGTATTTTATATATGTATATATAAATATATATATATATATATATATATATATATATATATATATATATATATATATAAATATACACACACACATATATATATATATATATATATATATATATATATATATATATATATATATACATAAAATATATACATAAGACCCAAGATTCAGAAAATCACAGTCATAATTGTGGCCAAGCGAACACTATTTGCTATGTGTCTGCAATGAGCACTGGAGCTTATTAACAACATACGTGGTCAGGTCAGTGTATGAAAAACTGAGCCATGGTCACAGTAGAGGCCTGTAGGAAGATTGTGTTAGACCAGATTATAATCACATTAAGCAACTGTTGTAAACAATGACTGTGCACAGGCATCTAGGTCAGTCAGTACAAAACCACATAGGCATATGGTAATGCTAAGGCGCTGATCTGTTTTTATATCTTAAGGCTACAAATATGCAAACATATATAAGGATGGCAAGGGTGGAGGGCAGAGGCAGTATTTGGGCAGCAAAAATACACAGAAATGGAGCTGATGTCAAAGTTACAGACGCAGAACACAATGTAGAAGGAAGTATGAGACATACACATAGATATCAGTGTGAAATACTTGATTTTAAAAAAATATGAAACTCAGATGGGATAGGTGTAATACAGAAAAGCAGTTTGATTTATTGACTTACACCAATCCTAACATCATCAGAGTTTAATGCATGCACATGCACTATAATGTCTTTTCTGGACAAAAAAAAAGAAAGAAACGTGCATTCCACCCTCCAGGAATATGAACAATTAAGTCTGTTCAATTACACTCTACCCAGAACTTCCTGAACAAGGTGAGCCATAGTAGTTGTCACATTGAAGCTGTCAGGGAATCACATAACAGATGAGTGTTACATATTTGCAGATCCTAAACAGAAGAAAACACATGCATCAGGCATTAGGTCTTAAGAAATTTGAAGCCATTACCCATTACAAAGAACCTAACTGTGCCTTTGAAGAAAGCACTCCTGCTAAAAGTGATTTTGATAAAATCTTTCTTTCTGGCTAATGATTTCTGCTTATATAAGTTAAGTGCTATTTCTGTAAATGTTTTCCCTTTGTACAACATTTGCTTCTGACAGGTGTTTACCCTGATGCCTATAAGGAATTCAGGTTGAAAGAACTTTTAAATGTGTTGGCCAAAATTACCTTTACAGGTATATTGAATGCATGCTGAGCATACTATCCTGCAAGATTCTTAAGCTAGGTGGCAAAGACACTACAGAACTCATATTCAGAGTGTTGCTCATTACTATTTTAGTGTTGTATGACTTACACATATATCATTAACTGCAACCTTTGCAAAAATACTATTGTCATGGCATCATGCTCTTGTTGAGTTGTACTTCTGTGCTTGTTTTGAGGGGCATAAGTTCTTAGTACAGATACTTACCTGACATTTTCTTAAAGATTGCGGATACAGGTATCGAACTGTCAGGGATGAATACAGCATAATTTCTGGCCTGGTATGATAGTAGTATTGCTGCTCTCTAATGAAAGTTCCCCCACACCCCTTGAACTTATGCATACCAACTCTGAGATCACTATACCTCAGAGAAAAGGGAATATTTTGAGAAATGGCATCTCAGAGTTTGTGTATACAAGTCCAATCTTTCAGCCAATCTGTCTCCATGTTTCATTACTGTAGTGAGTCACTACGTTTTAAATGAGTACCTTGTATTGCAAGGGCTTGCAATGTCCATCTAGGATCAAGGCTGTTAATTCCACTGTTCCATACCAACAAGGCTATACATAAAAAAGAGGCACACAGAAAAAAAATACTGCATCTGGTATGCAGTCCACATCTAGTCACAAACCAAAATTAACATCAAGGTATTATAAGTGAATGGGAACATATTTAAAAATTGAAGTTAATAAAATGCTTCTCCTAACAGAGAATGGCAAAAGTAGATACTGAAGATTCCTCGATAATGACTCCAGAACTTTGTTGAAAAAATTCATTTTCTGACATAGAAATGATCCCATTTAAAATGATATCCATGAATTCACATACCAAATTAACATCAATAGTTGGAATAAACTTAGATAACAGTGAACAAATCTGAAATATCTCCAAAAAATGTCTCCATGTATCATTTTATTGAAAATATCTAAAAAATTATCACAAATTCTCCAATATTGTTGGAAACAAACCTAATATACTCTTGAGCTTGATAGAATAAATTGTGCAAAAGGATCAACTTTACTACTAATGTTTGCAATGGTGGTATGTAATAGGGGATCCAAATAATTCTTATGAACCTTTGGTATACGCAAATGTAAGGAATTATATGATTTTGCAGGGTTCAGATGCCTAGGCAGTGAGACATTTCCCTGTGGTACATTTGGTTGAAGACAAATGGCTGAATTGACATTCAGCTGCAGAGAAATATGGCTGTGGTGAATTCCACATGGGGAAAGAGGAGAATGCAGTGCCATGCTCACAACTTCGGTAACTAAACGCACAGGGAGAAAACAATATCCATGGCCCCCAAAGCAACACAAGACAGCAGGCAATATGACAAGCATTAGCAGCATGCTGGTCAGTGGGCATGTCAGTGGCAGTAAAAATGTAGTGCACAATGGGCATTGCCTTTATAATTGGTGTGCATGGACCACTACCCCCTTCACAGTGTCTAGGCAACATTATCTCAAATGCATACTGGAGCATACATGTAACTATAGTAGCATGCAGGATTTCTTCCATGCTGTAGCACATTTCTACATGTTGTACTTATATAATCATGTACTCTACACTTTGCATAACACTCATTACTTCTTCTCCCTCCATACATTTATTAATTAAAGCTGTGGGCATGGCAGTGTGTGCTTCTCTTTGCCCACAAAGAATTCACAACAGATATATTTTTCTGCAGCTGACTGTCATGCTATCTATATGTCCCCAACCAAATGTACCACAGGGAAATGTCTTGCTGCCTAGATGCCTGAACCTGATTCTGCACCAATAAAAATTTATATAATATGCATTTAATTCACTGTTCCAATAATATTTCCTATGAAAAGATTTTTCTTAATTATGGTTAGTTTAGCTCATGTTTTAATTAAGCTAAGTTTAACTCATGCCTTGTGATTGATGAATAAAATATATCATTAAGCAAAGAAATAAACATTTTGGCAAAATAATGTGGGGAAATAAATATCAATCCCTCCTCCTTTATAGGGTTTCGTAAGCCTTAAGGACATAACATAAGTGAGCGTGGCTAGTACTTTCATCTCTTCCTAAGTAAGATTAAATAATTTTGCTATAAGTTTCAGCTTTAAGCCCCCCCATAATATCATGCTCAGGATTATTTGAAAAAACATGCAATCCATGTGCAATAGGCAATTTAACTCTTTGTTATGGTTTAATTTGTCCAAAACTATTGTTTCTGTATAATGAAACATTTTTGCCAGTTGCAATTTCCTGAGAAATGGAAGTTCAACAATAGTTTCCACTATGTCAGGCCATTTTGGTGGCCCAAACCAAAAACAATTCATAGAAAGAGGATAGTGGACATCTGTTAAGTTTATCCCAGTATAATTAACAGTAAAGTCAAATATCCTGAACCCATTAGATTCTTACAAGAATTCAACATTTTATCAATGCTCTCTCCATTCAAACTATAAAGGTTAACCAGTATAAAAGAATCCATATTAGTGGGAAGCAATGCCAAAAGCAAAGGGTTATCTGTTGATGAGTCTGTTGATTGTTGCAGACATTGGATCTGTTGATGAGCCTGTTGATTATTGCAGTCATTGGATCAACTGATGAGCCTGTTGATTATTGCAGTCATTGGATCAACTGATGAGCCTGTTGATTATTGCAGTCATTGGATCAATCGATGAGCCTATTGATTATTGCAATCATTGGATCAATTGACAAGCCTGTTGATTATTGCAGTCATTGACTCTATTGATGAGCCGGTTGATTATTGCAGTCATTGGTTCCATAGAAGTTCTTCCCTTGAGGATCTGTGCTCCTATTCACTAACCTAAGTGACTTCCACAAAGGTAGGAATGCAAAAAATCATGAATATGGTGGATTATGTTCTTTCAAATAATTTGTAACATAATTTTTATTTGAGTTATCCCAATAGGACCTCTTGGAAAGTGCACTGCCAGGTTGATTCAAATTAAAGTTATTTTTCTTGTTCTTATTTTTGTAATCAGGATTATACACAGCATAATCAGAAACAGGGTTTCCTTTGTTGGGATATGGGTATGCCCTCTTATTAGCATAGTCTAATTCATCCCTGTTTAGTTTTATGATCTTCCTGTTTTTATTGTAGTAACATGTTCTTCCAGTTTAAAAAAAATGATCTTATATTTTCTTTGTGTAGAGAGAAGGCTGGTAATGCAGTTACTACTTCACCTTGGAGTGTGGGTTTATTCCATGTCAAACCCTATTTAATAGACAACTTATGCAGTTATTAGAGCCCACTGCAGAACAGAGGAAATGGTATTGCAGCCTAAGCATACAATAAAAAAGATAAATAGAGAACATAATGTAATTATATGTGTTAAGTACTCATTGGTTCTCTATAAGTATGTTTTCACAGAGAACGTTGCGGACCTAATTGAATAGAATGGAACTTAGCTAATTAAATTGTTGGTTCTTTGAAAGTGTATTCTTTCATAGAAAAGGTTGTGCACCTATGGAATGGGCTACCATGTTATAAAATGGAAGAGGGGTAATTGAAAGCATTTGTGAGGGCAAGGAAGTGAGAGAAAGGTAAGGGAGAAGGAAGAGATGGAGGAAAAATAGAGGCTTTTCTGCAATTAACAAAAAATATCTAATGTAAATTTTTTGTATTAAAAGCATATCATAAACTGCAGAATTTAGAAACTGATCATGCCAAAATGTGTACCCGAAACAAACAGTGCAGAAAATGTCATTCTGAAATATCAAATCCCTGATTAGTTGCTATAAATTGCTAGACAGAGAAAGAGAGAGAGAGAGATAGACAGGCAGACATAGATGCTGTATAAAGGAGATGGTGCCTCATCTGGTTTCCACATTATTTAGCTTTTTTCTTACATATACTTACTAATAATGCACCATACAGGATTTTGCAAATAATCAACAAATAGGCTGTGTCATGTAGATATTACACTGAATTCAACAATTTCCACTACTGCACTATTACTTCAGTTAAGCAAATTTATATGATCACAGTTTGTATGTTGTTCATTAAAATACCCACTTTTGAATTGTGGATCTCCTCTTGTAAGAAAAGACTAAACAACAACAAACAAGAGAGAAAAGCTCACATTAGTCTGTTTCTTGCTGTACTGCTGACAGATTTTCAGGGCATGTTTATTGAACAATGAATTATTGTCAGGGAAAATGGTTAAGTATGGTCCTTCATAGTCACTTGCTTTGTATAAATTTTTAAAGGAAACAAAGATCAGATACCTACCGGCCATCTAAATGTACTTATATGAATGGTAATTTGAAATAGCAACTACAATTCTTTACTGTTGTGTATGTATTTAAACCTGCATGTGATGCTTTAACTGAAAGTATGTGTTACTTTAAACAGGAGTGAGTATCTGGCTGTTGTTGTAGCTAATCATACATGTGTAAAATCACTTGCTTATTCAAATACTAATGAGCATGCCTAGTGATGAAAATCAATAAAGTCAGAAACCTTATCCCATAGTTAAACAGCAAGAAAAAAAAAATCTTGTTCCTGTTAAAAATTTAGAACAATGTCAGAAAGTCACACTAAAACTGAAATTTCATCAATGATGCTAAATGGCATCCAGACGTTGAAAGGCAATTTTCTAGTTCAGCAAACTGCAAATCTCTTCCTCTCAATTTTAGCAGTACCTTTCCAAAATCAAGCAGGCACTAAAACCCCAGTAACATTATTATTCTCATGGAACCAGTTTCAGATTTCCCATATTATAATACCCAGGTTGGTTCACGTCCATCTATTCTCGACAGATTCTACACATGATTAATGCACCTTTTCCCGAAGGAAAAAAGATAACAGTAATTGCTTGTATATAACTCACATTTCAAATGGAAAAGCACCAGCACTTTACACCTTCTTTATCACACATTAATAGGAAATTGTTTATAAAACAGTTCTATGGAGCTACAGTCCCAAGCAAAACTTTCAAAAAACTGAAAACATTAGCGTTAGTGAGCATCTGGAAATCTTTATAGGTGACTATTAACTTTATTACTACAATTAATGTTGCTATTAATGTTGAATATCATGGGCTTTATATTTATTTCTTTGTGATATGTAATATTTTCTGTCTTGCAATCATAAAAGTTTATAGTACATAATTTGTGAATGTGTTTTATTAACATTAAAGCACCACAAAAAAAAAAGAAAGAATGAAAAAAGAAAACATCTGATATTACTTATCTTTAACTCCATATATGTAACTAACACATATTTATATATACATAAAGATATGTTCATAGGTTCATAGGTTTATACTAATGACCACCAGGGTCTTTGGTCTTTACAAGCCTAGCCATGCAACCCAACACAAATTTGTCCCCTATACATATATATATATATATATATATATATATATATATATATATATATATATATATATATATATATATATATATATATATATATATATATATATATATATATATATATATATATATATATATATATATATTTAATTATAAATTCTTTTCATATATATATATTTATATATATATATATATATATATATATATATATATATATATATATATATATAATATAATTATATATATGTTTCCTGTGTAAAACTAGTATAAATGTGTCATTTCTTTTTGAAGTACAACCTGAAATAAATACATTAAAATGTCTGCAGCAGTGCTGAAATGGGTATTGTTACATTTGCATAAACTGCAATGACTATTCACCTTTAAGATGAAAATGCCTGGCCCATACAAAACAGCCATCAGATGAAATTTCAGGAAATTTAAGAACTGCAGAAAAAGAACAAGTCAAAGTGAAGAATCCATAGACAGAAGTATGAACACAGAGGTTTGGAGAAGTTATAAGTAAAACAATGAATGAGGTCACAAATATATTGAGGGACATTTGTGAGTTGCGACTTGAGTATCATCCTTGGAGGTAACAAATCAGTAGGATCAGCTAACCAGAGGAAAGGCCCTGATGATCTTTATGCCTGACCTGGCAATAAAGACTATTTTGGTGTGTTTCTTTTTTTTATTATTTTCTTTTAGCTAACACCGCTGAGTTATTTAATGTGTGCAATAACAAACTGTAGAGTGAGTGAGGGGAGCTTATAAAAGACTTTGTATTGTGCTTGAACTTGAAAGAATTTTCCATTCGAAAAACAACTAAACACCTTTTATTTTGTTTGGCGAGATCTGCCCACACTAGTGTTTTCTGTTAATAAAGCCATTAGTTTGAGAAAATACAATGTTGTCAGCTGCTTTATGTGCAACAGTATATAATCATAAAAAGAATGGTGTGTTATGTTCTCTTAATTTCAGAGTGTTGCCAAATGTATGATAAAAACATGGAATGCATATATAACGTGCAACTGCAGATTTGTATGAATTTCTTTGCCTTTTTTAAAACATATGCTTAACTATTCTCTGCAGGCTATAAGTCCAGTCTTTTTCAATATTTAGTAAATGTGCATATGCTGTTTTCATCATAATTTGAATGATTTTGCCAGTAAAAAATGTTTTTCTATGTTTGTTTTTAGAGGTACCATATGTGGCTTGTGCCATAACAAGACTGCCTTTGACCACATTTAAGGAAAACAGGACTGATAATTCAACCATGATTTCCCACTGCAGGCAGGGCTGTCAAGGAATCCTATAGGAGGTATTAAAACTGTTGGTAGAAGAGATAAAAATCAATTCAAATATATGCTAACTCTCTAGCTTTGAAAGACCTGCTCTTTCTGCCTCTATTATATAGAAAGACATGTAGAACACAAAAATAGTCCAGCACCTGGGAAGTTGAAAAGAAAATTCAATTCTTTACTGTGGCATTTCCAAGAAGAAAAGCAAACTGGTTTCAGCTAAAAGACAGCCTTCTTCAGTGCTAAAATACACATTAAAAAGTGATTATTAAATACATAAACACATAATTGAAAAAATGTTCCTATTAATTCATATCCGAACAATCAAATAAGCTCATTAAGGCCAGGCTTGAACAAAGCCCCTAGCCTAACAATCCAGCTGGATTCTTTTTTATTCAATTAGCCCGGGTATCACTTCTTTGTCACTGTTAGACAGAGGCACAGTATATTAACCTCGAAAAAGGGCATAGCAAAATTAATTTAAAATGGGTGGCGAAAGCCAAACACACTCTGGCTAGGCTTATAAATGCCCTAGAGCAGATAGCCTAGTTTGAACCTATGAACCTATGGATATGGTATGCCACCCTGTTTTACATAATCTCTTGCCCTTCACTTTATCTATAACAGTGAAATCAAACCTAGCATTTGTAAGGGTCAAAGTATGTTTGAATAGTGCACTGGAAATTCTCTTATTTCTAATATCACTAAGGTGTTCACTGATCCGAAACCTCAATGATCGTGAGGTTTGTCCCACATAAAAAGCTGAGTAAAAACAGGTCGCTAGATATATCATACAGTCACTACTGCAATTACCAAAGGAGCGAATTTCATATACCTTAAAGGTATTGCTACTGGTAAATTATTTTGTCTTTAAAACAAAGGTGCAAGCAGAACAATGACCACAAGAGAAGCTACCCACCAATTTGTCCCCAAATAGTGTGAGCTGTTGTTGTGTAGTGGCGGCCGAAGAGTATTTATAATGAGTAAAGTGGGAATTTAGTGTAGGGCCTCTTCTATATGAAAACAAACAGTGGGGTGATAATAATGTGGATAGTTTCTCATTGGCCAGTAGTATATCCCAGTGATTGTCAATAATTTGTCTGAATGTGTTGATGTTGCATCCAAAGAATGTGACCAGGCATACGGGTTGAGAATAATTCTTTTCCAAATGGTTGAGGTTATGTTGGTACTGCAAAAGTTTGGCTCTGGATTGTTCTGAGGCAAAAGTATGGGCCTTGTTTATGTTGTAAGCTGGGAAGCCCCTATTAATGAATCTATTAGTTAAATCCTGTTGTTGCAAGCAAAATGACTGCTCAGTGGAACAAATACATTTGATCCTCGGAAACTAGGAGTTGGGAATGTTTTGGATGATGTGTCAGGGATGATGACTTGTAGCATGAAGCAGGGTATTGAATTCGGGTAATTTACGAAAAACTTCTGTTCTCAATGTGTGGTCACTCTCTCGAATGACACTCACATTTGATTGTAATTCCAATTCAATGTGAAGTGAATCCCCCACGTGTTTTCATTTATATATTGTACAAACTCCTGTACATAAGTTTCATCACCTCTCCACACCATCCAACAATAGTCCGAGTACCGTCGTCAAATGTCCATTTCTCCCAATTATATGTTATGACTGGCATCATAAATCAGCTGTTCTTCGATGTACTCCATGAACAAATGAGCATAAATGGGGACAAAAGATGCCCCCATAGCAGTACCCCTGATTTGCCAATAGCATCTACGATGGAAATAGAAAATATTTTTTGTTAGAACATGTTTAGTTAAACAAAGGAGTAGAGTACTGAACCCTGGAGTCTATATGTTGTTGTTGTTTGTCTTTCGGCTTTTTCCCGGTAAGGGGTCGCCACAGCAGAACTCCGGTCTGCTAATGATTGGCAGTAGATTTTTATGAAATGCTGAGGTGCCAGCTCGACGCCCAACCTTTAACGAAGGGCATGCCCATTTACGCACGCATGTCTTTCGAATGCTACCCAACCACAGGGAGGACATGCAGACTCCACACAGAAGGCACTCCCAAACCAAGCCGAGAATCGAATGGGAGAACCTCTTGCTGTGAGGTAACAATGCTACTGCCATACCACCGCGGAGTTTTGAACCCTGGAGTGTATATATATATATATATATATATATATATATATATATATATATATATATATATATATATATATATATATATCTGCTTTTTCTAACCAGAAGTGTATAGCTTCTAAGCCAGCCCATTGGGGGATATTGGTATATAGGGCGGTGGCGTTCAATGTGCACATCATCCAACTGGGATCCAACTGTGTGTCAGTTGTTATCTGAAGAAATTGGGTGGTATTTTTCATTCTGGCTCTGACCATTCCATCAAAAAAACTGATAAGGGTTCAGTCAAAGACCCCCTGCCAGATACAATTGGTCTTCCCGGTGGTAGGGTTGGATGTTTGTGTATTTTGGGCAACAGATATAGATATTGGGGTTGTGGGTCAGGAACAATAAGTTGCAACATTGCTTTTTGACTGATAATACCTTCCACCTGAGCCAGTTTCAAAAACTGATCAATCTCCTTCTTGAATTTGAACATGGGGATCCAGTAGCATGTGCATGTAAAATTGGGCATTGAATAATCTTGATTCAGCCTCAGCTGAATAAATAGACCAGTCCATGATGACGACCACCACCCTCCCTTTATTTGCTGGTAAAATTACCAGTTCATGATTATTTCTGAGCTTGGTTAGGGCTTGTTGTTCCTCTTTGGTAAGATTATTGTGAGTATTGGGATGTATATTTGTGTTAAAGTGTAACTCTTTAAGAACACATTCTTTAAATATTGACACATGTTTGCCTCTTGGTGGCATGACATTTGATTTCTGGAAGTGGAAACCAGTAGATCTTTGAGACTGATCACTCCCTGAAAAGAACAATTTGAGGTTAAAAATTCTTCAGAATTCATTGACATCATTCAAAAAAGCATCTTCAGTGACAAAAAAGCCTGGGACAAAGTTTAGACCCTTATTAAGTAGTTGTATTTCAATATCAGATAATGCCTGACTAGAAATATTGTGCACATTGTTATCAACATTTAATGGGGTAGGATCATATCCAAAAGTTGTTGAATGCTGCCTACTGCTTCAATGTTTTTGGCCCCCCTGTGCCTCTTCCCCCAAAAAGGTCACTACTGGACCTTCTTTTCGCTAAAGCTGACTCCTGGGTGGAAGTCAATTCCACATCCGTGGCAGATGAGGATTCGTCTCCCGATGTACCTACATGTCCATTCCCCCTATTCTTTAATATAGACCTGGGTCATTTCCTTTTACTCACTGGTTTATTGTAATCTGTATCCTGAAATCTGACATTCTTTTGTATGCCAAAAGGTTTACCTCTATCATAATCAGAAATATCACTGTTAAACTTTTGTGTTTTCTTCTTTTTCAATTGCTGCTCTAAAACAGATAAATCCTTTTCTAATGAATTTAAATGTTTAGTAAAAAAAGGCTTCCCCTTCATAGCATTTAACCTCATCACAATTACGAGTAACTTGCACAATGGACTGGTCAATAGTTCTTTCTTAGAAGGCCCAGTATTGACCCTTTATGGGGAAGAGGCATGGGGGGCTGTAAACATTGAAGAAGTAGGCAGCATTCAACAAAGTTTGGATATGATCCTACCCCATTAAATGTTGATAGCAATGTGCACAATATTTCTAGTCAGGCATTATCTGATATTGAAATAAAGCTACTTAATAAGGGTCTAAACTTTATCTCAGGCTTTTTTGTCAATGATGATGCTTTTGTGAATGAGGTCAATGAATTCTGCAGAATTCTTAACCTCAAATTGTTCTTTTCATGGAGTGATCAGTCTCAAAGATCTACTGGTTTCCACCTCCAGAAATCTAATTTCATGCCATCAATGGACAAACATGTGTCAGAATTTAAAGAATGTGTTCTTAAAGAGTTACACTTTAACAAAAATATACATTCCAATACTCACAATAATCTTTCCAAAGAGGAACAACATGCCCTAACCAAACTCAGTAATAATCATGGACTGGTAATTTTACCAGCAGATAAAGGGGGGGGGGGGTGGTCGTTATGGACTGGTCTATGTATTTAGCTGAGGCTGAATCACAATTATCCAATGCCCAATTTTACATGCACATGCTACTGGATCCCACGTTCAAATTCAAAAAGGAGATTGATCAATTTTTGAAACTGGCTCAGGAGGAAGGTATTATCAATCAAAAAGCAATGTCTCAACCTATTGTTCCTGACCCGCAGCCCCAATATCTATATTTGTTGGCCAAAATACACAAACATTCAATCCAACCACCGGGCAGACCAATTGTATCTGGCAGGGGATCTTTATCTGAACCCTTATTAGCATTTTTGACGGAATATTTACAACCATTATTATCCATGGTCAGAGCCAGAATTAAAGACTCCACCCAATTTCTTCAGATCATCACTGACACACAGTTGGATCCTAGTTGGATGACGTGCACACTGGACGTCATCACCCTATATACCAATATCCCGCACTGGACTGGCTTAGAAGCTATATGCTTCTGGTTAGAAAAAGTGGATATATACACTCCAGGGTTCAATACTCAACTCATTTGTTTAACTGAACATTTTCTAACGAAAAATGTTTTCTATTTCCATGGCAGATGCTATTGGCAAGTCAAGGGTACTGCTATGGGGGCATCTTTTGTCCCCAGTTATGCTCATTTGTTCATGGGGTACATTGAAGAACAGCTGATTCATGATGCCAGTCATAACATATACTTGGGAGAAATGGACATTTGGCAACAGTACTTGGACGATTGCTGGATGGTGAGGAGAGGTGATGAAACTTATGTTCAAGAGTTTGTACAATTTATAAATGGAAACAAATGGGGGATTCACTTCACTTTGAATTGGAATTACAATCGAATTACCTATTTTAATGTGAGTGTCATTTGAGAGAGTGACCACACGTTGAGAACAGAAGTTTTTCGTAACTTTCCCCAATTCAATACCCTGCTTCATGCTACAAGTCATTATCCTCAACACATCATCCAAAACATTCCCAAGTCCAAATTTCTGAGGATCAAACGCATTTGTTCCACCGAGCAGGCATTTTGCTTGCAACAACAAGATCTAACTAATAGATTCATTAATAGGGGCTACCTGGCTTACAACATAAACAAGGCCCGTAGTTTTGCCTCAGAACAATCCAGAGCCAAACTTTTGCAGTACCAACATACCCCCAACCATTTGGAAAATAATTTTTCTTAACCCATACGCCTGGTCATATCCTTTGTACGCAACATCAGCACATTCAGACAACTCATTGACAATCACTGGGATATACTACTGGCCAATAAGAAACTATCCATATTATTATCACCCCATTGTTTGTCTTCATATAGAAGAGGCCCTACACTAAACTCCCACTTTACTCATTATAAACATTCTTCGGCCGCCACTAAACAACAGCTCACACTATTTGGGGACAAATTGATGGGTAGCTTCTCTTGTGGTCATTGTTCTGCTTGTACCTTTGTTTCAAATACAAAAGAATTTACCAGTAGCAATACCTTTAAGGTATATGAAATTCGCTCCTTTGGTAACTGCAGCAGTGACTGTGTGATATATCTAGCGACCTGTTTTTGCTCAGCTTTTTATGTGGGACAAACCTCACGTCCATTGAGGTTTCAGATTAGTGAATATCTTAGTGATATTAGAAATAAGAGAATTTCCAGTGCACTATTCAAACATACTTTGACCCATACAACTGCTAGGTTTAATTTCACTGTTATAAATAAAGTGAAAGTCAACAGATTATGTAAAACAGGGTGGCATACCATATTGAATAAAAAAGAATCCAGGTGGATTGTTAGGCTAGGGGCTTTGTTCAAGCCTGGCCTTAATGAGCTTTCTTGGTTATTCGGGTATAAACCAATAGGAACATGTTTTCAATTATATGTTTATTGTGTGTTTTAGCACTGAAGAAGGCTGTCTTTTAGCCAAAACCGATTTGCTTTACTTCTTGGAAATGCCACAATAAAGAATCAAATATTCTTTTCAACTTCCCAGGTGCTGGACTATTTTTGTGTTCTACATGTATTTGGTTGTCTGTGCACCTTGTTGTACGGCCGTGTTCTTGGTGCTTACCATATAGAAAGACAACCATAATGTTAGATACAAACATACTGTCTCACTTAGACTGAAGGTAGTTCTTCCCTTGTAGCTAATAATTGAAGTAAATAAAAAAAATCATAGCTTATTAAAGTCTTATATTTTATCATGAATAGGACAGATTTCCATACATAAAAATGTATATTTATTTATTCTCAAATCTTTTAGGAAAAGTATCACTCAGGACCCTGCAGGGGGTCCCATATTTAGAGCTTCAACTATGGATATGCTCACTCATTTTTAGGGTTTCATATTCAGACTTTCAGTTTTGAGTAGCCGCATCCATTTTAACAAACTCAGGAATGTTAGCCAGAAATCATGGCTTAATGTAAAAACAACAGCATTGATATGTTGGCACTGAAAATATATCTGTAGACAACCTGTGAGAAACTGTAGAAAACAGAGGAGTGCAAATTACTGAAAAACAAAGCTACAGTTTTCAGAAATTGAAGACAAACTCTAATAAATGGAAATCAATAAATTATGCATCTTATGCTAGATGAAGAAAAAGTGCAACTACAGCAATATGCAGAACAACCGATATTTTTTAATTTTCATATAGGTAATAATTTGAGATCAGTTCACAAAGAAATTCATATTTGGAATGAATAACCTACTTTTGTACTCATGTTCCTGCAAGATCTAGAAAATATTTGCATACCTTCCTTATGATACCAAAAAGGAGGCTAATATATCATTGTTTTTATTGTAATGGTTCATTGGACCAGTGCTTATACCCATACATCAGACTGATTGAATAAACAAATAATGAATGAGTGAATGAGTGAGTATAATGTTCCAATAAATGTAGCTAGACAAGAAAAGAGGAAATAGGTGTCTATTATTCTCAGAGTAGAACAGTACTCAGTATAGGAACCCAAGGCCAGGGAAGAAAAAGCAAGTTGGAAAACTATATATATATATATATATATATATATATATATATATATATATATATATATATATATATATCTATATATATAGATATATATATATATATATATATATATATGGGTCTATATGACTTGGTCAACAGTTCATATGATCGACTGTTTATTTGGTCGACAGTTCATTTGATAGACAAGCATTTGCCCTCTTCCCCAATGTTGTGTGACCCTGGAGTTGATATATATAGTTAGGGGGGTGTGGGGGGCACAGCCCCCCACATTGAGGGGTGTGGGGGGCAAAGCCCCCCACCTAAAATGCTTGTCAATCAAATGAACTGTCGACCAAATAAACAGTCGATCATATGAACTGTCGACCAAGGACCCATATATATATATATATATATATATATATATATATATATATATATATATGGAGAGAGAGAGAGAGAGATGTACTTCACACATCAAAGTACACCCATCTGGAATGGCTAATTATTGATGCTAAAAGTTCAAAATCCAAACCAGTGAAAAAACAAAACACTTTTGTTTTTTGCACGGAGGGCAAGCCCCGCTGCACCTCCCATGTAACAGGATGTACTCTACACATGTATATATAGCTACCATCTCCAAGATTATTCCACAGTGGGGAAAGGGCAATCTCCCCAGTCCACACTATGCAATCGTGCATGGATTTAACACTGGCAAAAGTGAGGAAATGAGTTTTGATCACTTCTGCTGGTGTTAAACACATTCAAGATTATGAATGTTCAATTTATATGGCATGTTTCCTTATATATAGCTATATCTATCTATATCTGTATCTATATCGTTCTCACACACACACACACACACATACACACACACACACACATATATATATATATATATATATATATATATATATATATACAATGGATATAAAAGTGTACACACCCCTGTTAAAATGCCAGGTTTTTGTGATATAAAAAAATGAGACCACAATAAATAATTTCAAAACTTTTGCCACCTTTAATATGACCTATTACCTGTACAATTCAATTGAATAACAAATAATAAATAAATAAATAAATAAATAAATAAATATATATAAAAAAATGTACAATAAGCTGGTTGCATAAGTGTGCACACCCTTAAACTAATACTTTGTTGAAGCACCTTTTGATTTAATTACAGCATTCAGTCTTCTTAGCACATCTTGACTTGACAATATTTCCCACTCTTCCTTGCAAAAGCACTCCAAATGTTTCAGATTGCAAGGACATCTCTTGTGCACAGCCCTCTTCAGGTCATCCCAGATATTTTCTATTGGAATTAGGTCTGGGCTCTGGCTGGGCTATTCCAAAACTTTAATTTTCTTCTGGTGAAGCCATTCTTTTGTTGATTTGAATGGATGCTTGGGGGGGGTCATTGTTGTGTTGAAAGGTGAAATTCCTCTTCATCTTCAGCTTTCTAGCAGACACCTGAAGGTTTTGGGCAAAAATGACTGGTATTTGGAACTGTTCATAATTCCCTCCACCTTGACTAAAGCCCCAGTTCCATCTGAAAAAAATAAAGCAACCCCAAATCATGATATAGCCACCACCATGCTTCACCATGGGGTTGGTGTTCTTTTGGTGATGAAAAGTGTTATTTTTTCACCAAACGTACCTTTTGGAATTGTGGCCAAAAAGTTCATCCTTGGTCTCATCAGACCATAACACATTTTCCCACATGCTTTTGGGAGATGATGTATTGCTTTGCAAATTTTAGTTGGGTTTGGATGTTTTTCTGTGTAAGAAAATGCTTCTGTGTTGCAACCCTACCCCATAGTCTGGACATAAGGAGAATATGGGAGATTTGTGTCACATGTAGTACACAACCAGTACTTGCCAGAAATTCCTGCAGATCCTTCAGTGTTGCTGTAGGTCTCTAGGCAGCCTCCCTGACAAGTTTTCGTCTTGTCTTTTCATCAGTTTTGGGGGGAAGTTCAGTTCTTTGCAATGTCACTGTTGTCCCATATTTTCTCCACTTTTTGATGACTGTCTTCACTGTGTTCTATGGTATATCCAATGCTGTGGAAATTTTTTTGCACCCTTTTCCTGACTGATACCTTTCAACAATGCGATCCCTTTGATGCTTTGTAATTTCTCTGTGAACCATGGCTTTTGCTGTAGCAGGCAACTGAGTAAATGTCAGGAAAACTAAGACAGCTGAACTTTATTTGGTATTAAGAGTCTCTTTAATTGATGGCAGGTGTGTACCCAAGAAGAATGAATGTTGTAATTAAATCAAAAGGTGCTTCAACAAAGTATTAGTTTAAGGGTGTGCACACTTATGCAACCAGTGTATTATACGTTTTTTATTTTCTATATTTTTCCCCTAACAAATGTCTTTGTTTTTCAATTGAATTGTACAGGTTATAGGTCACATTAAAGGTAGGAAAAGTTTTGAAATGATTTATTGCGGTCTCATTTTTTTTTTTATATATATATTTTTTTTTATATCACAATAACCCGGCATTTTAACAGGGGTGTATTCACTTCTTATATAAATATATAAATGTCAACACATAAGAACAAGGGGGGGGGGGTGGAGAGGACAGTGTTTGCTGCATCAGTTGTCATTCAAATATCAACTACTGTGTTAAGTTTAACTTACACAACTGTACTATGTTCATCATATTGATCAGTGCTGCAGTAAAGCTAACTACATTTGGGGGGTGAAAGAAGAAGAGTCCAGGAACCCCTTAGACAACTATTTTCAAATAGTCTGTTTTGACACAGATTGTCCCTTTTTCTTATCTTCACAAGAAATAAACAATTGATCTGAAGGTTTGCGAAATATAGTTCTCTCAAGATAGTATCGGAATTGTCTTTGGACATCCAAGGTATGGAGTATCCTTTCTGTCTCCTTTTTAGATTCATTAAGAAAATAGGGAGATGGATAGTTTGGCTTAAAGTAAACTTGGACACCACATTAGTCATACAGGAAGGATTAGTTCTCAAATAAACTGTGTACCTATGGAAAATGAGGTAGAGTTTAGTTACCATAAGAGCTTGCAACTCAGATACCCTTCTTGCAGAAGTTAGAGAAATCAGTAAAACTGTTTTTCATTGTAAGATCCTCAAGTCATCTAGATTAACTGGTTCAAATGGTGCAAATGTTAGCTTCTCTAAAACAAAATTAAGATCCCAAGTAGGGCCCTATTTTACTTGATGGCCACTTTTGCAAAACTACTTTCAAGAACATTTTGACATGAGACTGCCTTGAAACAAGAGGTCTATGGGCAGACATGCTGAAGTGGCTGATAAATGAATATTGACTAAGGAATAAGAAAGGCCACAGAATAGGAACTCGCACAAATATTGTGGAAAACAGAGAACAACTAGCCCTGAATGGATACCGGTAACGTTAGTGACACCAACTAGAAACCCTTTTCCATTTGTTAATATATGATTTTTTAGTAGCTAGCTTTCTTACTTCTGTTAGTATCAGCTGCACCTCCTCAGTAAATAAGTGCCTAAAAGGAATTAAGACCTTATTATCCAGGCAGCCAACTGAAAGTGATTGTTGTGGGAATGTATCAAACACCCCTTTTCTTGTGTGAGAAGACTCAGTTCTGTGAGGAAGCTTGTGGTATTTGCCCCTGGCAAAGAACAGACAACCACAGTTGCCTAGACCGGAAGGGAGTTATCACAATGATCTTGGGGGGATTCCTTATGAATCTTCAATTGTACTATGGGAATGGTAGAAAAAAGAACCAAAGAAAAGAAAAGACATCTGTCTTCCTGGCCTTTTTACAGAGTGCTTGAACAGAACCTTACCAGTTGATTGTTCAAAGAGGAGGAAAAACATCGACTTGAGGAACTCCCCAAAGATGGATAAATTTTGGAAGACCCCCCCCCCTGATCAAGATTACATGTTTGCTCTGATAGAATGTAGGAGATATATATATATATATATATATATATATATATATATATATATATATATATATATATATATATATATATATATATATATATATATATATATATATATATATATATATATATATATATATATATATATATATATATATATATATATATATATATATAAATTGTTATGGCTAGGCTTGTATAGGCCCTAGGGCTGATAGCCTAGTACCAACCTATGAACCAACCTATGAATACACACACACACACACACACACACACACACACACACACACATACATATACATATACATACATATGAAATAAAGATATTGCAGGACTCAGCATTCCAAAAATCAATTGGCAGAGTTGGGATTTCTTTAGAGGTTTTTATTCCATGTTTCAGTGCTTCATTTTTTTATTTTATTTTTTTTCCTTCTTTTTCAATTTATTTTTAATGGGATGACCAGTTATCTCTCTCTTATGAGCTGGGAAACTGGTTTCAAGTTTAGATATTGCAGCACCATTTTTCAAGTTTAATAAAGAATATTATGTTCTGGTTGATATGTATTTGAAGGATGGATGTCAAGAAAGTCACCCTGACAGTGAAGCTTGAGAAATGAATTGCTTGTCATCCATTTTGAGAACCATCATGGGGTACACACTCACACACACACACATACACACACACACACACACACACACACACACACACACACACACACACACAAAGATGAGCATAGTGCATTAACTTAAATTGGAATGGTTAGGGGTGACGTGGAAAATGATTCAGAGGCACAAATATCACAACTGCAAAAGTTGGAAAATACCATGGTATGTATTACATGCAAATCACCACATAATGACATATCAGTATGCTAGTGAGGATATCCCTACACTGATGGTGTAGACGGATAAAGTTCTGGATGGAACCCATGTGTCCCTAATTTGAATATTGGTGTTGATGCTGAGGGTTTACTCATCCTGGGGGAAGGGACAGTGGTTCTTCCCATGCTTTTGCCATGGCTCCACTGACAGGGCCCCACCTGAGAAAGGAAGTTCATCAGTTAGTGGTGAGGCTGAGTCAGTATGATGTGGATATAGTCATTCAAGCCAGTGATAGTAGCATCTGTTAGCTCATGTGTGGGAGCAAGTATGCATGTGTGGAATGAAGCAGTCTAGGTGGCTCCCACAGTCATGTCAGGGTTAGATTTATTAGTAGGGCTGGTGGTTAAGATCATAAATGAAAAACACTATCATTGTTGGAATGCTGACAAAAATGCAAAGCTCCCTCATGGCTGCATGGATGATTGCACCTAAGTGGCTTAATGGTTAGCAGGCATGTGAAATTAGTTGTATAAAGAAATGATGAATTCAAACATGACATCCCAATTTAGAACCATATGAAATTAGGTTGATCAGCCATAGCAATCAGCTGTCCTGAAGAACATCATTATTTATTTCTTTTTTTTTTGTAGAGACCACTCACACACATGAAGATTCCATTCCATTGTACAGGTGTATCACTCACACTAAGATGCTGGATATAACATGTGCTTTAGTTGGTCATGATGTGTTAATGGCTGCCTTGGGAGCCAGTGGCCACAATGTTTTGCAGCACCACCATCTACATCACAGAAGAGTCTATCAACATGTGATATATCATTTCCACCATTGACCAGGACACAGCTAAATGCTAACATATATAGATAGATAGATAGATAGATAGATAGATAGATAGATAGATAGATAGATAGATAGATAGATAGATGGATGGAGAGAGACAGAGGTCATACAATAACTAGGAGACATGTGCTGCCCCCACATGGAATCAAGGGAGATACAAGGACTGTCTATTCCAATAGATTTGATGGTTCATGTAGGATTAAACATCCTTGCTATGAGAACCTTTTAGTGTATTACAAAGGGTACATTAGACATTTTGAAGACATTGGCCTTGGAAAATCGTACTCCATTTCCGTGAAATGTTACTGCAGTATGTTTAGACAGCAGCAAGGGAAGTACCACTATATGGTCTTCTATAACATAGCTCATTTTCCTGGTAACCTAGAGGCCACTGACTACACACACATATCTATCAATGCCTCAGTAGCTACACAGGGAATCCAGAATATCAGTCAGAAGGCCTTTTCCTCCTTCAACCACCTGGTGTTGTGCAGTGCACAGGGTATTATATTTAATGTGTCTGTTCACCACTCAGCTGCATATTAGTTTATACACTACATCATCACTGGTTAAAAAAGAACAGTGTCAAGGGTCAGGTAGTTGGGAGCAGTACGCTGATTTTGGATGATACTGTTTTTAAAGAAGAAAACTCCATAACACATCATAGATTTTTAACCAAGGAATATGCTTTGAATTTAATACACGATGACATTTTGGATATGTCCCAAAGGGAAAACCTGTTTTACAAATTACTAAGGATAGTAATGGGAGTCATGAAAATAGTGATGGTCATGATATCAAGCACTGAATTATTAACAGAAGGATGCTCACAATGGTCATGTTTAGACCTGATGTAATTGCTATAAAATAAGGTGTGAATTATAAAAGGAAATTTTAATATGTTATAAAGGCATGTAGAGGATAAAATGAAATTATATTTGTATACTGCAGAGCTAGCAATTTAAAATAACTTTTTCAGAGAAAGATCAACACTTCAGAAAATACAATTAAAGAGAAATGCATGTTTTTTGTGGGGGTGTAAAGAATGTCAGTATATGAATGTCAGAACCCATACCATAACAATAAACAATTATAATGTTAAGGTTCTCGGATTTTTTCATTGCCAATTGAAATCTGTGCTATTCCTGGCTAAACACATGCACTAATTGGCATTTCCTGTACATAAGACTATGAGGAAACTTCAAGAAAGGATATATGAATGTGTGATTTACATGGTAAAAAATAGTCCAGAAATGAAGGTTATACCAGGTACCAAAAAGAACTAAGAATCAATACCAAAAGTACACAGGGAAAGTCCAAGCCAGTACTGGTATTCACAAACTTTAATCTAGCCACGTAAAAGACAGTACACTCATAAACACATGCACTGTATTAAATAGCATTTTCGTCAAAGTTTCATAGACTTTGTCAGATGCAGACCTAAAAACTGCAAGTCGTCAGCCATCTCCATTTCTTAACATCTTCTTACAACAAAAACAAAAAGAAGAGTCTACTGTTATATCATAACCTTCTGCCACTGCCTTCCTTTGCTGTTTTAACAACTCTAAAGTGCAGATTAATTCCAAACCGCCAGAAAACCCAGTGCATAACTTCTGCTAACGTGGTGCAGGATACACGTATTTACTTCCTCATGAACAACATGGTCCAGGATACACATGTTTACTTCCTCATGTCCCATACAGAGAGAGAGAGTGTTATATTACATTTGTTTGAAAAAAAAATTTGAAATACAAAATGTTAAAAACGTATCTGATGTTGTTTGTCTTTTCGGCTTTTCCCGGTTAGGGGTTGCCACAGCGGAACTCCGGTCCGCTAATGATTGGCAGTAGATTCTTTATGATTCCAAGTTGCCACGCCCATTCACGCATGTTTTTTGGAGGCCACTCGACCGTGGGGAGGACATGCAGACTCTGCACAGAAGGCACTCCAGCCGTGGATTGAACAGGAGAACCTCTTACTGTGAGGCAACAATGCTACCACTGTGCCACCACGACTTCATACACCCTGTTAATTATATATGCCAACTCTGGAGTCACATAGCAGTTGAGAAAGAGAACATTCCATTTTCAAGATTTTGTGTTTTAGACTTTTTTCAATTTTTTTCTTGTCAAGTGGCACAGAACTATATATATATATATATAGATATATATATGTGTGTGTGTGTGTGTGTGTGTGTGTATATATATATATATATATATATATATATATATATATATATATATATATATATATATTCAATAATATCATTCATGGAAATATGTGTATTTTTAAAGATGTTTGTATTTTTGGAAAAAAAGATCTGATATTGGATCATATGACTTTTACTTAATCAGCCATTTTTAACTTTTGATATAAAAACATTCATGTGAATTGCAGCTCTCACAATATGAAGATGACTTAGTATGACAAATCATGTATTGTAGAATAGTAATTGTTTATTTTATTTGTTTTCAGTAAACTGCGTCCAGTGTTTTTTTTTTTCATTTTAATATACTTCTCTGGGTTTTTCTTAAGACTGTTTGATACTCCCAGAAAATCGCTCCTGAAGTATTGCTTATTGCCTGAAACACCATAGTAGGGCAGATTTATCAAAAGGGGATACTCTGGAAAAATGGTCATGAGAAAGATAAGGGATGTCCAACAAAGCAGAAAAGACTATGTCACAGAGACATAATATGTAAACAAAGACATCAATGAATGTATTTCAGTGCAACATTTATAAATCACATGCTTTGGTACTTTCATACTCTTTGACTATATCTGAAATTAAAAGTGTTGTTAAAGCTAATTAGAAGATTATATCTGAATTTTCAGTAATATTTCCAGAGGTAGGTAAAAGCCCAGTGTTTGAGGATACAAAGTTTATCTAAAAGATGGTAGAAATTTTAAAGATTTCTTGCACAAGCAGGTGAACAGTACTTCAGTCTCTTACAACAGTACTAGGATTAAATAGGCATGGCCAGATGTGGAACATACAGTCAGTATTAGTATATTAATGCTTGAACAACCTTTGTTTGTATAGAAGTAAATAACTACAAAATTCCAATTTTTAATTGTTGCTCTAAAAATATTATTTAAGCAGTATGCCATGATTCCTGGCCAGCATTAAATGATAGTACTGCACACAGCCTGAAGTGGCACACCTGTAAGCAGAAACATGCTGTATTCATTAAGAATACAAATAAAGCATTATTTACGCAATTGTTAGGTCATGGAAATGTAAAGGTTTAGGTTTTAGGTTTATTATGTGATATATAAATGTAAGGCTGAACATGTGGACCTACAGCAACACGGAACTGCCCGATTGAGCTTTAAATGAAAAAGTCTGAGTTTAAATTGTTCCTGACCTTCAAACATATCTATATTTGCACAGCTACTAAAACTAGGTTTTGATATATTGGTAGCACTCTCTCTTCACCTGGGTTCAATGCCTCCCATTTTTCAGACTAAATGGAGATCGGCCAATCACATTCTACAATTCATATGCCCATCCGTAAGTGATATATTCCCTCAAGCCCAAGCAATTATAGCACTCTTTGAACAGAATGCATCATGTTTTACCTCCTCACTTAACACCAGAGGGTGATAAAACGCATTGTGTTTTTATTTGTATTCCATCCTTCTGTGCCATGTATCCAACTGCAAAGTATATTACACTGAATATATACAACAATTAAGGTTTTTTGTCAACTGACTTTTCTTTTGTATGCAAGTACAATTTAATTTTGCTCTGTTCTTTTACAGCCATACAACTGTGCTGTAGTAGTTGAGTGTTGTGCTTGGGCCAAAAGTATGCAACAATGTGATTATGTTATGCAGGACTAGGGCAAAAAAAAATAAATTGAAATAGTAATTTAAGCCCATCTTTATCTCTAATGGTATATTCAAATACACTATGCATGAGGACTGTACATTTTATATAGATGTCTATTACAATAAAGCAGCAATTATTGGAAACAATGCTAAATCTGTTTGTTTGCTAACTCTCAGGGCAATCCGTATTTGGCATTTGCATCCTGTGAAGAAAAATGAAAAATACCAAATATCCCAAAATAGTATGACAAAATGTATTCCTAAGTTTCCTCTAAGAGTTGCATAAAACATTTAGCTTGTATCTAAATCATATTAATGTTATATGAAACAGCAGGCACAGCTCAAATTCTGCAAGAATGAGCTTTTACTATGGTAAAAAGGGGGAGTTCAGTCCATTGTGTTAGCTATGGGTATGATTTATCCTATAAAATTCTATGTGTCAGGAAATATGTCCCACTTTGGGCAAGTGAAAAGGTCACATCTCTGAATTTGGTTTGAAATGGAAATGGTGCATTAGAATATGGCATCCAACTAGAAACTGTGGATGAAGAGTTTCCTTTCACATGCTCATGCATGAAAAGAGTTAAACAACTAATTTTTTTGCAGAGTATTATTTTTTGTTTTGTTATAAGTTTGTTGGTTTCTGTATAGCAGACTGTCAGCAGCTGGTGCTTCTTCTTGATCTCAGACGTCTGAAATCACTCCTGACAAAAATAACCTAACCTGATACTAATTCCTATTGTCTGAGAGACTGACAATTTCTAGTACTGTGTAATACTTGTAATTACAAGGAGTTTTATTTTATGCCCCACCCACTCCCAGCCCCCTTTACTGGGATACAGTGAAGTAAGGCCATTAAGGCTGAGAATGTCTGGTGGGCACCAAAAAAAAAAATATATATATATATATATATATATATATATATATATATATATATATATATATATGTATACATATACACACACTAAAGATTCATACTGCTCCAGTATCATCACTGGGGCTATAACCTCCTGCTTAAGGCCCATCCCCTCTGTCTAAAACAGGTCAGACTGTAAAATACCACTACATTTCCTATCATGTTCAGCCAAGTCCTCAGAGGCCAGGCTCACCAGATAAACTCAGATGTCCTGCACGTGGTCAGGGCTCCATCCTTCCATAACACAGAGAGATGACACATCACATCTTACTTAAAATTAAAAAAAATGTTCACAATTTGTAAAACAAAATGCCCATTATATATATATGCATTATATATTATATAAATGGAGATTTATTTGTTTTAAAACACACACTTTTAGTTACTAGGAATACACAAAATCCATATGTTTTATTATGTAATGTTTTTCAATGTACTGATTAAGTTGGATGTCATAGAAAAAAAAAAAAAACTAGAGGTGGTTAGCGTGCAAATACTAAAGAACTGTATAATATAGATAAAAGACAATACTTCATATGTAGCAAAGTATATTATCATGAATTAGTGTTTACAGAAATACTAGAAGATGGCATATATTTGCAATCTCCCAGGTTGAAAGACATTAGACGTTGTCCTTAATTTATATTAGAATCTATAAGAAACCAAAATCTGCCCCCATACACATCCTGATATTCAGAAAAACAGCTAAGGTAAGAATATCTTCTATACATAGAATACTGTTTCATAAACACAGACATAATTTGTTATAAGGGAGAAAAAGGTATCCATGTATTTTATTATCTCCTCTCTTTAATTTCCCAACAGTAAATACATCACCATCTAATGCTGTGTTACAAGTGTTCTGTGAAAACAATAAGCTAAAGAGTACCTGAGGCAGTCAATATAATCTGAATGCAATGCATTCATGTTACCTCATGGAATCCCTTAGTCAAGACATTTAATCACTATACTTAAGTCTCATTTACTTGTGATCCACAATTTATTGACAAAAAAATGCTAGTACCTCTGTAATAAAAGAAGCCTCACTGCAGGTAATTGCCCTCTGTTGTTACATTACTGGTTGAAGTCCACAATTTTGAGCAACTCATCTAACTCAATATTTGTATTATATTTGACATGAAATGCCTCCTACTTCCATTTCTTTTCAGAATTAAAATGTGTTTACAACTAACTTAGCTATATAGCTTGCTTAACACATTCCACCCTCTCAATAACTACTCATACCCATCTCTTTCTCAGGTACTTGCATTCTTAGACACAAGTTAACCACTTGCTGTTTTATCCTATCATTAATATATACATTTTCTCTCTAAGTTCTCTGGCCAATAACATCTTGTCCTAGGATTTTTTCTGCATACTCAATGAGATCCTATACCCTGCTTTGATCCATATGCAAGTGATTCATTAATTTATCCAGTTCTGACTGTCCTTGACATAGTAAGTCTTGGGATAAAGATCAGTTGGAAGCAGCATATTACCACTGGAATTTTTTACTATCTGAAGGCTGGAGAGAGATACTATGCTGCAGTTGTAGTGTTATGCAGTAGTTGATGTGTGCAGTCTTACAGCTCTGTCCTCTTTGGCCAAACTCCTATTGATGACTTCAGGTACATCATCTTACCAAACCTAAACAAGCTCAACCAGCAACCTATTTCCCACTGCAATGAGCATGGACTCCTCTGAATACCCACTGCCACCTCAATGCCCTGGCCTGTTTCTTCTGTAGCTAGGATTGGTAACAGAACATGGGTCACTGTGGCTGCAGCCTTTAATAAATATCTCTGCCTCATAGAGCTGGCTATAGCATCTTGAGTTTCATACTAATAACTGCATTGTAAAAATACCAGAAGATTATTCAACCTTTTTGTGAAGAAAATAAAAATACTGTCATCTGTGTTAGCATGTCTAGCAGGAGATTTGTGCATATTCTCAGATTAACTTGTATTGCATGGCAATTGTGAAAATCTAAATAAGTTTTAAAATGTTGAGTATCTCCCTGTTTAAACAGAATATTGAAAGAATCTGTCAGTTTTCTGATACATTTCTAATTGCACGTTTGTGAGGGAGATTCTAAAGTACTGTTGTGAATCATTTGAACAGTAGGTGATGTCAATAGTATGTTCCTTGTTGCTAGGTGATTATCAGCTGATTGACAGGAAAAAATGAACTTTTTCACACAGCTGACTGTTATTTTTAAAAATAATACAGTAAAGACTATTAAGCTGTGCAGTTAGTCAAGTGCTGAGCAGTTTGTGAAGAACAGCTGTTAGTGAAGAGTTGCAGTCAGTGGACACCCATGAAAGAAAACTCACCAAAAACTGTAAGCCTGCCTTTGCCTTGCTGTTAGGCTTTAGATTAGATAAGGTACAGTGTTATTTAGCCAGCTTAGGAAAGTTTAGCTATTAAGATAGATTTTCTAAACTGATGGACTACTATCCTGCAGTTTAATTAACATTTCTGCTGACTGAATTCTGGTGATTATTAAAAGTTATTGATTTACATTTGTGTAATCATTTTACTTATTATTAATTTTTGTATACTTTACATTGTGGCTGGACATCAATGTTTTACTTTAGAGATTAAAGAGTGTTTATACCTGTTTGATACTTCCTGGATCCCTTGAAGGCCTGGCTGTTCTGGTCATAGCTATCATTTCTATTGATATTTAATTTTCATAAATGGACACTGCTTTAAGAGGTCATAAGACACTCTGATTGGTGGCAGCATTACTTTATTATCTTGGGGAAGGGACACAACTGGAAATCTGTGTCCGGCTTTCCCAGAAGTGTTTGGATTTGTGAGATTTAAATTGAGTGTGAGTGTATTAGAGGTGTTAACTGAGACACATTGCTCTTTAATGTGTAATAAGGAGTTGCCTTAGAAGTGGACAGAAGTATACAGTCCAGTCTCAGATTACAGAGCATGTGCTGTTATGATCTTTGGGGAAAATTGCGAAATATTACTCTTGTTTAAGTGACAGTCTCACATTGGACTCAGTAGTGTGGATTGCTCCTTAGTTACTGACTTGGGATAGTAAGGGACATCACATTTATTTGGTGGCAGTCAGTGGGATATAAATGGATGTTACACTCTTAACAGAGTCAGAGGTTTAGCTTGCTATGTTTAAGTGCTTCTAACCTTTGAAAGAAACAGAGATGTGTCAATGAAATGTGTATAATGTATGCTCCTGTAAAGGGTTAAAAACACTAAATCTCATTGTCACCAACATCGTCAAAGTCCTGGGCAGTGTGTCATGTCACCAGTTACCATCTATCTCAATTCAGTGCTACTCTCTTACCTTCTTCAATAGTCAAGCCCAATTATATCAGGTTTTCTGTTATGCACTGCATCAGTGCATCCATCTATTTGTTGGATATTCTCACCTCTGCTTGCCATTTTCCTGTCTCTCCAAAACCTGCTTTAGCAATTCGCCTTCTGCATTCCTTTGCATGTGACTGAACTACAATGATCTGATCTCTTTTATCTTCTCCAACTTCAGGTTTGTATTCCAGTATCTTACTACTTGCTGAAGGTCGTATTCAGAGTCTTGTTGTAGAGCCACGTTGTCTAAATCAAAGCACATTTGTCATGCCCTACACTGCTACCTATTTGCTGATTCAGTTTATCATCAGCATGAACAGGACCTTGATGTACACCCACTCCAACTGGGGACCCCTCTTTGAGTTCAAAGACAGTGTGCCCTTATGTAACTGGGTCCTTGTACATAGCCTGCATTAATTTTACTGAGATGTCAGGTCATCACAGGGCTTTGCAAATCTGCTTTCTTGGGACCTTGATTTATCCATGTGTAGAAATGCCCAGCTGGACTCATTATTCACTTTTAAGGTTTTTTGTTTTCCATTATTGTCTAACTGCAAACATCAGGTTGCTTTTACTGCATCCTGATCTGAATCCAAAAGGCTCATCTCCCATATTACTTTCTTTTTCTCTGTGCAGTCATTTATCAGTCACCTTGCCCAGCATTTTTCTGCAGTGAGATAGGAGTCTGATACCTCTATCCTGGCTGCAGTTGTCTCACACACCTCCACTAAAATGCTTAAATGTCAGTCATCTGTGCTATGCCTGCCTTTACATACTGTGAAAAATATCCTCAGAAGCCAGTTATCTGCCAGTATTCCCAACATCTTGATCTTATTGTTGTGGCCTCATCTGAACTTAATGTTGTCCCTGGATTCATTTTCTTTGGAGCACTGTGTACTTCTTCTAGTAGGGATCTTCATTCCTCTTTTCTCATGGGCTGTGCAAGCAGCAGTACAGCTTCTGTGGGCTTTTGTTCATGCAGAAAATTCTTAAATTGCTCCTTATATCTGCTCTAAATGTCCCCTGGAGGGGGGAAATTTGCTGCTGGCATCCCTTATTACTTGCATCTGGTAATTTGTCTTCTGTTTCTGCCCCCCCCCCCCGAATTAAAAGGGGAAAAACAAGGTTCATCTAAATTAATATCTACTGTAGGTAGCAGTATTTTATTAAAGTTCCTGACAAATCCTTTCTTGTAGTTTGGAATAATCATAGTTGACATATTCATGCACCACTTTATTAATTAAAATTTGTCTCTTCTCTCATTTAAAAAAATATATATTATTTTTTCTGAATGACCTAATAATTTTGAAGCTCTATTTTTGCATTTGTACATAGAAGGCATGACTTACACTGCTGTTACAAATCACACATGCAAATAAACAATAAAGCAACATAATAACCAACCAGTGTAGTACTTCTAGTGACTGTCCATTTTCCATCTACCACCCATCTGACTACCTGGATCTCTACAAAGACTGAAACAGAACCTGAATATGGCAAAAATACATATGTATTTGAAAATGTCTATTGCCTGTGTCTATATGTATGGGCTCCAAGAATGGGATCATTTTTTTATTGCTTGATTGTCACATTGGGGATTTGAATTATATAAGCCTGACTAGCTTGGTCTGCAAAGCTATGGAAAGGATCATCATGGACCTCATAAATAAAGATATTGGGGACCTACAGACACTGGATCCTACCCAGTTCGGCTTTGTTAAGGGCAGATCCTTCCTCTTAAACCTGGTCGATTTATTTGAAACAGTCACCAAGGCCATTGATGAGGGGAAGGTGGTCCACACAGCCTACCTGGACCTCACAAAAGCCTTCGATACAATACCCCACTTGGGCATTATAGATAAGCTTACCAGCTTAAATATAAACCCCTATGTCACTAGATGGGTTGCAAACTGCTCAAGGACAGAACCCACATGGTTAGAATTGCTGGAGCCATGTCAGACTCCAAACCAGTTACAAGTGGCATCCCACAAGGCTCAGTCCTGGGACCTCTCTTGTTCGGTATATATTTCTCGGAGGTACAGGCCAACATGGAAGGACTGTGGCTGACCAAGTTCGCAGATGACTGCAAACTGGGTGCCATAATCGTCTCTCCAGCCGACACAAGCATCCTTCAAAAGGGCCTCATAGAAACAGACAACTGGTGCCAGAGCCTTGGCCTCAAGCTAAACGCCAAAAAGTGTATAGTCATCCCCTTTGGCAAAAACAAAGTGCCCACAAATTACCACATAGGTGGTAATCCATTAAGTACAGAAGAAGTAATTAGGGACCTGGGGACCCAAGTTGATAGCAATCTCTCATTTGACAACCATGTGGCCAAAGTGGTTAGAAAAACATTTTATATAGCCCACCTAATCATGAAGGGATTCACATCTAGATCAGGGGAGGCCATTGTGCCTCTTTACTCATCCCTCATCAGGCCCATAATTGAGCACAATACCCCTTTTGGGATGTACCTTACCAGACACCTGCAGCAACTGGAAAGACCCCAAAAGTACCTCACCAAGAGGATCAAAGGGCTCAAACAGATGCCATATGCTGCCCGGTTAAAGAAACTTCAGCTCTACTTAGTGGCATACCGCCTGCTCAGAGGCGATCTGTGCCTGACGTATAAAGCCATGTCCAACCCAGAATTAATGGACATGCTGCACCTCAGAAAATCCAAATCCCATCGAGCTATGCGCTCGAGAGACTTGAACCTCAGCACTGAAATAAATAGGACATGCTAGAGGGAAAGATTCATAACCCAGAAGCTTCCTTCACTCTGGAATAAAATCCCAGTCCAGGTTAGGCAGAGTCCCTCATTGACTCTCTTCAAGAGGAATCTTGATGAGTGGATGGGAGAGCATAGGTTTACCCCAGGTATCACTTCTGTGACAGAGGCATAGAAGCACAGTTTACTAACCTCGAAAAAGGGCATAGCAAAATTAATTTAGAATGGGTGGCGAAAGCCAAACACACTCTGGCTAGGCTTATAAATGCCCTAGGGCAGATAGCCTAGTATGAACCTATGAACCTATAAATGGATGCAGCTTGGTGTAAAAATGTATTCCTTGAAGGCGTAAGCCAAGGTAGCAAAGACATCAGTAAAGAACTTGACATTTTTTTCTGGTGTGGTGCCATGAGTTTCTTTGGATATTTGTTGGGATAATTGTGTGTTTTTGCTATCCTATGGCACACTGGTGGAAAGAATGGCACCAAACGGATCCTGTTTCACTTGTGCAGACATTTGGCTAGAGGGTAAATCCAGGGCAGCAGAAGAGGATCCATTAATGATGGTGGAGGAAGAAGGCCCGAATGGGTATGATTTTTTCAAACTGGAAAGACTGCTCGTAAAGGAGGTAATGCTCTACTATGATATAAAATTGCTTGAAAAATACTTGTCTTTGGACATTACCCCTTGAGGGTTAAGAATTAGTAAATTGCTGGCCTACAAATTTGCAGAAGATGAAGGTGATTTGATGAGTGAGTGGAACACCACCTCGTTGGCATGCATCAAAGCTTGGTCGAGAGTTTTGGTTAAATGAAATATGCATCAGCAAGAAAAACTCAGGGCAGATGTTGGCTGAAAAGGTTTCTAAGGCTACCTTTGACACCAAGGCACAAGACATGAAAGAAAAGGTAGATAATGCAGAACAATCTGTGATGGCTTGAAAGAAAGGGAAATTACAAAGAGACATAGTGGATTATAAAAAAAACACTATTTTCGCTTGGCAAAGAAAAGACTCAAGAGGTAGATACAAAGCCAAACACCAGGGTAGCAGGAACCAGGATTTTTGGGACTCTTCAATATCGTCAGGGGAAATGGCCTTGAGTAGTAGCAAAAAGAGTTTGTTGTTTGGCAATCTTAGTGAAGAATCGATGGGATCCGGTTCCAGGAAGGAAAATCAGGAGAACAGCAAGGGACAAGGTCGCAGGTGGCAGACATTTACCAATGGGGCTGGTGACAAGCAAAATGAGGGGAACCAATTTGGTTGCAACAGTAGGAGCAGGAGAAGGCGTAATTGAATTTACTCCAGTGGGTCGCAATGCTGGAAGGAAGGACATTTTCATTACTCATGTTACGGAGTCTAGAAGTGAGTTAGACACTTTTCAGGTGATTAACCTGTCGGACTTGAATTTGGACTTTAACGATTACTCTGTGTTGGACAAGGGTATTAAATATATCCCTACTTTTTGTACTAGCCTATCTGATTTGATGTTGGAAATCAGTAAGTTCTGTTGAAAATGGTATTTAAAAGTGTTTTTTCATAATAGGCAAGAGAAGGCGTAATTGAATTTACTCCAGTGGGTCACAATGCTGGAAGGAAGGACATTTTTATTACTCATGTTACGGAGTCTAGAACTGTGTTAGCCACTTATCAGGTGATTTTTCATAATAGGCAATGTTTTACTCAAAAGGCCATTAAATTCAATGGCAATGTGAACATAGGGGATGCATATTATGGGGGTGTGCATACATGTGAGTTGGATAGTGAGAATAAGGTTGATCTGTTGCTGAATATGTCAATATATGAATGTGAGGATGTTTTGTTTAATGAAGAAACTGTTACTGATTTTGAATCCATCAACAATGAGGTCATTGTTGAAGGGGAAAGTTTTGTCACAGGTTATGGAAAGCTGACAGTACCACAGTTGCCATACAAGAGCCCGTTTATGCCACCTAAAATGTCCACGAGCATTTCAATGTTTGAGAACATTTTGTATAAGCAGGTAGAGAAGGAATATGACGCTTTTAAGAAGGTTTTTAGAGAATACAATTTAACTAAAAATGAATGGGGGTGCTCTACAAAAACTAAGATGTTATTAGGGAAACTATGTCTTTACGCAAGCGGATAAAGGTGGAAATTGGGTGGTTATGAGTAAAACACAGTACAACAGGATGGCTTACATATTAATGGAAGACAACACTACATATAAAAAATTGTCCTATAACCGTATAGCTATATTCAACAATGATTGATTGGAGATATTAGTAAGAGGGGAAAGGTTGTTTTTTTTTGAATTCAGGTGATGTAAGGAGATTACATATGGGTAATTCCTGAAATGTGATTTTCAAGGTAATTCCTAAGGTACACAAAGATTTAGAAAACCCATCCAGAAGACCTATTGTATCAGGAAAAGGGGCTTATTTGCAGAACATATGCATATTCTTGGAGTTCGACTTAAAACAACATTTGTGTAAGGTCACTTCTTACATCAGGAATGGAAAGGATCTAGCAGATTTGTTGGGGGATATGGAGTGTTCACATGAGTATTATTGGGCCTCCGTGGATATTAAATCCCTCTATACTAATATCCAACATGGGTGGGGGCTCAAGGCAGTGAGGAGTATTTTAGGGGAATGCCCACGAATGGATTTCCTGATTAGGTTAGAATTTTCTCTGACACATAATTGTTTTGTGTTTAGTAATGATTGTTTCTTACAGCTAGAGGGAACCACGATGTTGGCCTGATATGTTCCAGTCTATGCAATTTTATGCATGGATTATTTTGAAAAAAACTTATATATACAATACGGGTTTTTTTAAAAATAGAGTGGTGGCATTTAAAAGATATTTAAAAGATACATAGACAATCTGATATTTATCTGTAAGGGGGAAATGGTTGAATTTGGTGACTTCATATCCCTACTGCAGGAGAATAATTTTGGCCTCAAGTTCACTGATTATACTAATAGAACGGTGATACAGTATTTGGATTTGGAGTTTTACATCAATGAGCATTTTAAAATTCCATTTAGACCATTTGTTAAGAGAACTGCTGCCAACAATTTTTTGGCAGCAGATAGCATGCATGCCCCACATTTAATAGCTTCTTTGCCTTATGGTGAATACTTTCACATAGCCAATAACACTTCTAATAAAGAGGAACTGAAAAATGAATTTGATAAAGTAAGGAACAGACTGAGCAGTAGGGGATACTTGAGTAGTGTGTTGAGTTCAGCAGAGAATAAAGTTAAAAGGAGGTTGGGGTTAGCACTTCAAAAAGAAAATATCATCACTGGGACAAAGGGGCATATTAAGCAGGTTGTGGAGAAAGATAAGGATCATGAAGCTTTATTTTATGTGAATAAGTTTTCTCCTTTCTCTGATGCACTGAGGACTTTAGTTCCGAGATATTGGCCCATAGTGCTCAGTGATGATAAATATGGCAAAATCTTTCCTGAGAAAGTTATATTACAGTAGAGCCAAGAATATAAAAGAACTTTTGTCCATAGGTATATTGGACAATAAACAAGGGAAGAAAAGAAGTTACCCGTGTGGAAATTGTATTGCGTGTAGGAAAATTAAAAATCTACATGGCATGAACATTAATGGAAATACATACACTGGAAGGGAGTTTTATAACTGTCATACTAGAGGAGTAGCTTATATTATTGGTTGCGGATGCACCACAAGTATGTGGTGTGTAGGGCAGACTAAAAGAGCTGTCAAAAAGGGAATCATGGAGCATTCGGGGGACATCAGAAGGGCAAAAACGGGCAGTCTCATTGCAGAATATTTCATCGATGCCCATGGGGGCTCTGATGAATGTTTCTTTTTTGGTGTGCTTGCTAGACCTAAATCACAGAGGGGAGGACCAACAGGAGGAAATTTGACTTTATTAGAATCAGAATACATTATTAATTTCAGAACTTTATTTCCCAAGAGGTTAAACAATGAATTGGATTTGAACATTAACAGTTAATTATAGAATGCATATATATTTCCACTAGGGGGATTTATTATATGTAACTATATTCAGTGTAATGATGTGCATCTGATTTTCCTTCCAGCATTGTGACTCGGCAGGGGTATGACCAACAGGACAAGGTTTGGCATAATATTGAAGGTCATACTTTTAGTATGCTTTTTCTACTACACTTATTTATACTGACATTAGAATGTGTGTTTAAGTTTTAAATATATGCTTCAATACATGCACAAATTTTGAGAATTAAGATTGAAGGGTTTTAACAAAGTGGAATAATATTAATATCATTAACAATATGTTTAAGAGGTATGCAATGAATAACATATGCATTTGAAGATGTCTATTGTCTATATGTATGGGCTCTTTAAGAACGGGATAATTTCTTTATTGCTTCATTGTCACATTGGGGATTTGAATTATGTAAATGGATGCTGCTTGGTGTAAAAATGTATTCCTTGAAGGCATAAGCTGAGGTACCGTTGATATCAGTAAAGAACTTGACATTTTTTTCTGGTGTGGTGTCATGTGTTTCTATAGCAGAAATACCTCATTGGGACATTACTTAAAAGGGAACTACACTGTTTTTTATTTTTTGTTTGTTTGTTTGTTTAAAGGGTTACAAGTTGAATACGTCTTTTTGAAGACCTTCTTTCTCCTTTGGTTTATCAGTTTGTATTTGCTTAGGTTAAAAAAATCTCTTCAACTATTGTTAGTCAGAAGTAGCAAACCAGGTTTTGTCTAAGTGATGCATAGCCTTTTTTCTGCCCCTGTTTAAAAATGACAGTATAATCCATGTAGTTATTTTCAGGATGAGAATCTGGTTAAGTGTCGCTATACTTTTTCTGTCTATTATAATTACCACAGAAAAATAATTGCCACAGTATGGCTTGGTTTGCTCATCCATAGACATTTTTTTATTTTTTTTTTTGTGTCGTTAGAAAATAAGATTTACTTTGATTTATATATTGTTGTTTTACCTTAAATTTTCATTGTTTACTGTTAAAAATGGATAGGTTTTAGACAAGTAAACTGTAGGTAACTTAAGAACCTACACAGTTATAAGGTCATAAAGACAGCAGAGAGAGCAATCCAGAGCTTATTTAAACAAGCCTGTCTTGGTTTGTGATTTACTGTGGATTTGCTTGGTAAGAGAAGTTTTATTTGAATGTATGTTTTACTTCTTACTTCTGTGTGGAATCTGCATGTCCTCCCCGTGGTTGGGTGGGTGTTCGAAAGACATGTGTAAATGGGTGTGCCTTCGTTTAAGGTTGAACATCAAGCTGGCACCTCGGCGTTTATCAAAATCTACTGCCAATCATTAGCAGACCGGAGTTCCGCTGTGTCGACCCCTAACCGGGAAAAGCCAAAAAACAACAACCTCTGCTTTTTTAGTGTTTATAGGAAGTAAAGGATAGCTTGCAGGAAAGAAGATTTACTTTGCTTTACATGTTGTTTCACTGTTTATTGTTAGAAAGGGACAGGCAATCCCTAGGTAACCTAAGGGTACCTAGTCAGCTATAAAGTCATACAGACTGCAGAGAAGACAGTCCAGAGCTTATCTACACAGTCCTGTCTCAGCCTGTGATTTACTTGCCTTTACTATTAAAAAGAGGTGCAAAAGTGAGACGTAAAGAAATTCCAGCTATTGGCTGACTTTCAGAACTTGTATAGACAGAGCAACAACTTTAATGCATGTACTTTAGTATTTAGTTATATATTGTTTGTGTGATTTTTTTAAAAAACTTGATTTTAAGTTATCTTTGAATTCTGTGCTAACTGAATTTGAATATTCTTTTCTTTTATAAGTTTTTATTCATTTGAAGCTGAATATGAATTTCTTAACGAGTGTGCCATTAATAATTTGCTAAAGCATAAATACCATGTACAGTATAACAAATGCTATGTATATTTAATGGTAACACCTGATAACACTGGTGATCCTTGTTTCTCATGTCAAAAGTTGGATGATTTGTTTACCATTATTGGTAGTAAATGTAGACTTACTGGTAATTGCATTTCAGCAATTGGTTTGGCTTGGATAACTGTTGTTACATATATTAATCACTGGACAGGTGAGATAAATAATGTTAGATAAACAGCAAATAGAACAGCAAATAAAATTTAGAAAGAATGTGACTACTGTCTGTAAAAATCACTCAACCCTATGAAAGAAGACGATGTCACTGATAACTCTGGAATTCCAAATACAAGTATTCATCAATCTGAGGATTCAGAGCGCTTAGAAGGAAATAAATAAAGAAAGGACGTTCACAACAAATAACAAAGAAGAAAAATAAACCGATGTAATGTCTGCAACGTAAATAGAATACAAACTACAAAGGACACTGCTTAGTTATGTAACACACATCTTACAGGGAATGATAACATTTTTCTATCAGAAAACCTTCAGTCTAGAGAAAAATACAACATATTTCCAAAACAGAAGGTAGAAAAAAACAGACAAGGGATAGGTAAAAAGGAAGAAATCAAAAGTGAATGTGGAAAGATTGAAGTCCATTACTGTAAGAAGAAAGACAAGAAAGATACGCATTGACAGCATGACTCGAGCTGCGGATGTACAAAACCAGCTGAATGAGAACTGTATGCTTGCAAATGTAATGCACAATGAAAACAGTGGGATTAATATGACTAATGGTGGTGAAGATCATTCATTTGTAACAATTGATAGAGAAGTTATTACTGAATCAGAAGTTGAGGATTATTCAGATTTGGTCGGAAAATAAATTCTTAAAATTGGAGATTTGATTATTATATTTGCAGCGAAGATAATAAAAACTGCATCATGTTATGCTTGCCAGGAGCAAAAATATAGGATATTGCAGAAGCCTTAGAACACCTTAATGTAAGGAAGCATGGATCTGTTTTTATTCATATCAGTATAAATGACTTCATCCGCAAAGGCTGTCTGACTGTTATTTGGGAACTTACAACCCTCTTAGATAGTATAGTTTGTACTGGTATTAAAACATATTTTTTACAAATCACATATAGAAAGGAGAGTCAGGTCAGCATGAATTAAAAAATTTTTGGAGTAAATGCCTACAGAAAAAAATGTCCAGTTTTAAAAAAATGAAAATGTGTAGAGCATCCTTGCCTAATTTTGGACACACATGTCTTCACACAGGATGGCATGCATTTCTCATGATCAAAGAAAAGAACTTTTTCAGCAGATATTTTGCAATATTTGACAAATGAGGTTTGGGATCAACCAATTTCTCCAGGACCATCTTTAAGAGGATTAGTATAGGTGAAATGGGGTGGGGTGAGTGTTTAGGGGGATAAAAGGGTTATGTGTAGTGTTAAGTCATTAAGTTAGTTAGGCTTTGGATGGTGATGGGTTAATTGGTGTGGGGATTTAGTGGAAGTGAGGTAGCGTTAGGATGGGGTTTAGCTGTTATATTACTGTAGTAGAGGAAATAGTGCCACATTTTCACATGAGTTTATGAAGCTAGGATATGCCCAGGATAACCTGTAGGTACTCTGGTGGACAGGTAGGCCTCAATAGTACTTGTTTTATGGGCTCATTAGAATAGGTGGGAAAGTTGGTAAGGGTTTTTTTTAAAATATTGGATAATCAAGCGTATAATAGTAGAATATAAGGGTAGTGTGGTGAGTGAGTGAGTGGAGTGAGGATGATTTGTGGAGAACGAGTAGATGGTGATGGCTGTTTGCCCTCTCCCTCCTTCGAGACAGGGATTGTGTTAGTTTGATGGTAGTGTTCAGCTCTTGGTGGTTGCTGGAGTCTTTTAAGTTACTCGCTGGTGGATGGGTGGTAGACATGTAGTTGGATGTTGATTTTCTGTGTGGGGGGGGGGTCATTGGTGGAATGTTTTTTTTTTTGTTCTCCATGCATTGCAGTGGTTATTTGCCTTGTGTTTGCTTGTGGTTTCTGGGTGGATAGCTGAGGGCTGTTTTTAAGGCACTTCATTCCTTCTATTCCTCTCAGTGTGTTAGGGTGAACTATTGTGTAGTTTAGCTAGGTTAATTAAGATACTTTGTCCCTTTCCCCCCTTCAGACCAAGTTGCGGTGGGGGGATGGGGTGATGGTGGTTTCCGATGAAGAATTCGGGGCCGGCCTGCCGGACTCCTGGTTGACAGGGTCCAGGGATGTTCTCCAGGTTTTTGCAGGCTTTGACTGTTGACTTGCACTGCAGGCAGTCCGTACATGTGCAGTAAGGTAGTTAGCCATTAGGAGAGGGAGGGGGTAGTGAAGGGCTGTGGTAGCTTAGCTAGCGATAGGGTGATGTCTTGTTGTTTGGGAATAATTTAAGCTGCCCGCATCTTCTCATCCTCACTATACCACTCAAACCCTTAGCGCAAAAACTCTGGAAAAAGTCTGCCGGAATGGGGGGGGGGGCAAAGCCCCAAAATATGGACAGGTTTTAAATATGGGTCTTAAAAAATAATAAAGTTGCTAGAATAACAGAATTGTGTTAGCAGGCATTTTTCTGAAGGATATGCAGTCTGAAACATAATGTCTATCATTATTTAGTGACCTCAGTCCTAACATCATTCCAGTGATTTGGCAAAAAAAAAAATCATCACAGAGTTTGTGGGGAACAGACCAGGACTGTGAGACAATGGTCTGGACATTCTGCAATGGCTGGATAGTTGAGAGGTATGTTCCTCATCAGGTAGAAATCTAGGCGAAGCCATATTGTCAGTGGGCCAGAGGCCCAAGCATAGGGTCAGCGTTAAATGTTAGTGTGGTTGCTCACTGCCAAGGGTACACAGTTTGATTCCTTCCATGACTCTGAGTATGTCGGGTTTATGCATTTTCTTGAAAAGTTGATATACTCGTGGGTGGTCCATTAGTATGAAGTTGCTGAAGGGTATGAAGTCTGCAGCTCAAATGTCTGTCATTACTAGCTCATAGCTATTATAGGAGTTGACTCTTATATGCTGTCTCTGTGTTTGGAATTTTCTATTTATTCCTTCCTCTCTGTAGATATAATAGTCACTTATGTAACTACTGGTCTTAATGTGCATGCGTTTTTATTTTTATTTTCAGATGGCCAGCATGTAGAGTCTCCAGCAGTGGTGGGAGGCCATAGTGGCACAGATGGAAGAATTTTTCCAAGAGGGGCCCAATATGGACTCCATGGCAGCAGAACAGGCAGGGGAATTCAGCCAAAAAAGGTGGCATTCAGCAGTGAGGACCAGGTCAGTGGCTTGTGGTAAAAGACAACTAGTATCGAGAGAGGTGGTTCCCATTGGTTCATCAGCACCTGGAGGGAATCTGGATGGAGTATTAGGTAATGATCTTACATTGGGCATTCTGTTGGGCAGGGCAGATTCAGGGAGTGTTGGTGTGGTTGAGGATGACAGCGAGTCAATAGGGGATGAGTTTTGTCATGGCTTGAATGATGCGACGGGACTACAGTGAAGGTGGGGGAGAATTATGGGGCAAGTGGGAGGGAAGCAATTAGGGATGATGGTGCAGGGTTAGTTGGCAGCTTGGGGTCAGGTTCAGAAGTTGGTTCTGATTTTGGCATATGGCCAGACAATTGGTTAACTATGCACGCAATGAGCAAGGAATGGGGGTGATCTTTTTGACTCCATACATTTTTTCTTCAGTTAAGGAGAAGATTTGGAAAGGGGAATATGTAGATGTCTTTGAATTATTTGATGCAGAGCAGGTACATTGATTGGTGAAATCAGAGTTGGCAAACTGTAAAGATCTGTTGGCTGCCCTAGTGGCGTTGGGGAGGAGAAGGGGAGGTAGGATATGTCCTAGGACATGGGATAACTAGGTAGTTGGTTTTGTTTATTTCATGGCAGTTTTGTTGGAGAAGGATGTGACCTTGGTGTTACCTCTGTTGGGATACTTTCTCATGACCTGGGAGGCTCAGCATTTATGGCTTGGGAATGCCTGGTTGTGGTATGACCAGAGGTTTCAGAAGCGGAAAGCCGTTGATCACTCTCTCCCCTGGGATGTGCGACTCCCAGATATCTGGTTGGCTACTATAATGGATAGTTATTGTGGAGTGCTATAGAAGGAAAGGTGAGTGGAGAAGGGGGAGGGGAGTGTTGGACTTTTAATAGAGGAAGGTGCTCGTGGGTAGGATGCAAGTTTTTGCATGTTTGTTCAAAGTGTGAGGGGAATCATCCAGCCCCGCAGTGTAGGCAGTGGGAGCTTAATTCTGTGGCTGTGAACTCAATGTCAGTTGAAGTAGGTTTTCTTTCTTCCCAAGGGTTTCAGACTATTAGAGGTAGAGGTAATTGTTGAGGGTTACGGGGTGGAGTACCCTTTAGGGGGGCTAGGGGAAGGGCTTCAATTTCCCCCATTAAGGTGGAGATATTGCAGTGCATGTCCCAATGTTTTTCTGATTATTCCCTTAAGGAGGAAATAATAGAGGTTTTTTCTCTAGAGTTTTCTAATAAATCATGGATGGTGGTGGATGGGGTAGTTTGCAGGAATTTGTAGTCTGTACAGGGTAAGGAGGACATTTTACTGAGTTTGGTGGAGAAGGAACATCAGGCAGGTACATTGTTGGGGCTTCTTCACAGCCCCTGCCCCTTTGAGACTTTTAAGGTTTCTCCATTGGGTTTGATTCTGAAAAATTTGGCTAGTGAGTTTAGGTTGATTCACCACTTTTTGTATCCAGAAGAGAGCTCAGTTAATGATTTCATTGCAGTCAAGGATGCTAAGGTCAGTTATGCATCTTTAGATGATGCTGTGAAGGTTATTCAGGGTTTGCAGTATTTGTGGTTAGTGAAGGTGGATATCAAATCTGCCTTTCATCTGCTGCTAGTCAAAGAGGAGGAGAGGCCTTTACTAGGCAATGTATTGGAAAACAAATTTTATTTTGATAAGGCTATACCTATGGGCTGTTTGGTAGCCTGTGCAGCCTTTGAGAAATTCAATACAGTGTTTCATTGGGTTTGGCAGCTGCAGTTGAGTGCACAGATGGCTGTACATTAGTTAGATTATTTTTTGTTAGTGGGGGAGGGATTGGAAGGAGCGCATGAAGGTTTGCATTCTTGGGGATGTGTGACAGGTTGGGTGTTCCACTGGCCTGGCATAAGTTTGAAGGCCCAGCAAAAGCTTTGCATTTTTTTGTGTTTATTAGAAGATTTAGAACTAGGGTTATTTTGCTTGCCTATGGATAAGATAGACAGATTGAAGGCAAAGATTGGGAAGTTGTGGGCAAGGATAAGGTATGTATCCGGATGGTTATGGAGCTGTTAGGGCTTTTAAACTTTGCATGTTGGGCAGTGCATGTAGGGCATGCATTCTATAGGTCAATGGCTTTTTTGTTAAAAGGGGATGAGTAAACACCATCAGGTTAGGGTTAACAAGTTGGTACAGGCTGATTTGGCTCTTTGGTTATCTGTTTTGGAGCAGTTCAATGGGGTTTCTTTTTGGCAGAAAGACTGGGTTGGTCAAGAGCAGCAGCAGTTGTTCATGGATACGGCAAGGGGTATTGGAATGGGGGCATATTTTGGAGGACAATAGTTTGCAGCTCATTGGCTGTTAGATTGGAAGGAGGAGTGGAAAAGGGAGGTTGCATTTTTAGAGTTACTGCCAATTTGGGCAGTGTCGGTCATTTGGAAGGACAGGCTGAGGGGGAAGAGGGTAATTTTTCTTTTAGATAACATGCCAGTGGTGTGAGTTTTACAGACAAAGACTGCAACTCAACTGCTGTTGTTACTTTTACTTAAGTTAGTTTTGCAGAGTATGATAATTAATTTTTCATTCACAGGAGTGCATGTGTCTGGGGTGAGCAATGTAATTGCTGACAGCTTGTATTGATTTCAGTTTTCCAAATTTTGGCAGTTGGCTCCAAGGCTGGAAGAGGTACCAGTAGTACTGCCATATGAAGTGTGGCATCTTGGGTTGATGTAACCTGGAGGTTAGTGCAGCAATCATGGGTGGTGTCTACTAGGAAGGCATATGGTATGGCCCTTTACAATTTTGATGAATTTGTTTTATAATTGCCAGTGGAAGAAGGGGTTTGGTCAGTGGAGTTACTGCTTTGTTACTTGGCTTGTGCTCGGGGCAAGGTAATGCATTACAAATAGTTAAGGTGGATTTAGCAGCGATTAGCATATTTGCACAGGTGGCTGAGTTACATGACTTCATGAAGTCTTGCATGATTGGGCATATGTTGAGAGGATGGAGAACAGTGGCTGGAGTGCATAGGGATATGCAATAGCCATTGACGAGACAGATTTTGAAAGTTTTATTGAGGGGTTTGACCTTAGTGGATGGGGAGTCGGTTGATTATGTTATGTGAGTTTCTTTGTGTGTTTGTGTGTGTGTGTGTGTGTGTGTGTGTGTGTGTGTGTGTGTGTGTGTGTGTGTGTGTGTGTGTGTGTGTGTGTGTGTGTATGTGTGTGTGTGGTTGCATTTTGGTGCATTTCAGGTGTCTGAGTTGCTAGGATTGTTAGTTTGGAGGGATGAAATGGTATGCCCTGGGGCAGTTCACACTGGGTAATGAAGGTCTAAAACAGATCAGATGGGGAAAGGTGCACTGATAGTGATGAGAAAAGGTAAGAATGCCAGGCTTTGTCCAATACGTTAGGCTACAGAATTAATGCAGACTCAGGTGCAGGGGGTCCGTATGATCTGTTTTTTCATTCATTGGTAACAATTGGTCGGTTTGTACAAGTCATAAAGGGGGCATTTCATTGGATGGGATTTACAGCTGAGAGGTTTGTAGCTCATTCTTTTCATATTGGTAGGCCTTCAGATTTGGCAAGGGAAGGCAGATCTATTGATGTTATTAGAAGAGTGTGGAGGTGGTCTTCTAATGCCTTTTTATCTTACATTAGAAGATGGATTTCATTGCATAAATGTTTTTTTTTTTCAGGAAATCAGATTGTCATCTTGGGCCATTTGTATATTCATTGGGCAGAGAAAGGGGCTGTAGTTAGGATGGATGGAAAGAATTGTCTCAGTTAGGTTGGATGGTTGCTTGGCACTGGGTTAGAGGTCTTAGATTGGCACAGCTTATGCATGAGGTTGAAGTAGTAAGGTTACGATTAGATTTTCTGCAAATATTGGTGGTGCACTTAGGTGGTAATGATTTGGGAATTCTTTCTAAGAAACAACTAGTAGATAAGATAACAGAGGTCAGAGGTCTTGTTTACTTTGCAAACACTATGCCCATGTATGTGCATAGTATGGTCGCAGATAGTGCCACATTAGAGTTGGATGAATGATGTCAGTTGTTAGGCTTTGAAGCAGGTTCTGAGGTTTGTTAACCAGACATTGGCATGGCAGTTGGAAACTTTAGGGATGCACATGATAGAACACATGGACTTTAGAGACATAGATCATATTTGGTTTAGATCTGATGGGGTGCATTCGAGCAACATTGGTTTAGATTTATTTAGTATTTATTTGAGATTGTTTTTAGAAGGTGTGGAGAAAGTTATTGGACAGAGGAGGGGGAAAACCCTGGGATCAGGCTGGTGGGCAGAGAAGAGTGACACGATTTTCCTCTTCTGTTCACCCACTATGGTGTTAATTGGATTAAGTTTTGGGATCAAGTGAGCTGCTGGACACTGCTTGATAAGAATAAGTGAATTGAGTATTGACGCTGCTTATTCAGAAAGGGTGAGCAGGCATGTTGCTCAATGGATGATTTGGACAAGTTGAGTGGATATGCTGCCCTGATGGATGATTTGGACAGGGTGAGTGGGTACGCTGCCCTGATGGATGCCAGGAAGAATGTTCTGTTTCAGTTAATTTGTTACATTTATCTAAATACAATTATCAGTTTTGTTGAATTAATAAAAGTCATCAAATGTCTTTTGGTGTTAGTGTGAATTATTGAAAGGGGTCAGCCTGGGACAAAGTTAAGGCAGAATTTTTGCCAGCAAAAATATTTAACAGTTCACAGATAGCAACATCTGATGCATCTATGATGGTTGTTAATGCTCGGAATATTAATAATAATGTTTTATTATTGGAAAATCTGCTACATTTCTATGAGACTGATGTTGTTATTGTTTATGAAACATGGTCAAAGAACAACAACTGGAAACCAATTCTATCACGGTATAAATGTTTTTACTGTAACAGACATTCTAACAAAAAAATCAGATGGAGGTGTTATGATGGGGATTAAAAATAGTTATGAGAGCTTTGATTATTACATGTTCAATGGTAATACCAATACTGTAGACTGTGTAACTGTGACAGTAAATACAACCCTGGAACATATAACAATTACTGGAGTGTATAGACCACCAAACTCAAGTGGTGATGACTTAGAGGAATTCATAAATTTCTTGCATGAAACACAGGAGGGAAGAAAATTAGTGGGTCGGGAGTTAACTTTCAATATATGTTCATGAACGGCAATTGCTTCAGATTAAAAAAAAACTACCAGGAAGATGAACATAATAGATATTGTATGTGTTCCTAAAGAAATTACTGTTACTTCTCTGATAAGGGGGTACTTATCAAGGTTAATCATTTTGTTGTTCAGTTTCAGGTCTCTTTCCTGCTAAAAATAATTCACTAACTGATATAAGACTACACATGTCTCTACCCAAAAGATATACAATCATCTTGAGATAAATCCTTGAGCTTTGTCGTAAGACCTTGGAAGATACCTCTTTAACTATAAATGATATTAAAGCCTACAAATTCATATGGAACCTCCTTATACTTAAGAAGAAAATGATCTCTAATTCATACAAACTTATTCTTTCTATCGGAACCCAAATGAACTAACTTTTTCAAACTACTGGAAAGACCAAGACCCCTCCATTTCCCCTAGCCAAATTTCCCCAAGCTATTCAACTTTCCTCAAAATGTATTCCCCTTAAAAAACTTAACTATACCCAAATTATGATCTTAAACAATGCATACCTCAACCCTTCTTTACTCTCTAAAATCTATCCCTCCTCCTCTCCCCTATGTGCCCATTGCACCAATCACAATGCTGATTTGCTCCACATTTTTTGGAGCTGTAAATATTCTTACAGACTCTGGTGCTCCCTTATAGTACAACTGGAAGAAATGGGATATGAAAAAATGACGGTCTTGGAAATTCACAATATTACACATCTCTCCAAACTTCAGACCCATATCTTAATAGCACTCTTTTCCCTTATCAAATTATATATCATCCTTAACTGAAAGGATTGATCTCTACTTACTTGGGATGGATTTAATCAACTTGCTATCAAGCACTTACTCTCCCTCAAATATCTGAAATAAACCCAAATACTTAGTTCACACTTTAATGAATATTGGGACACTCTCATTCTAGTTTAATTTCTGTTAACTTATCCTCTATGTTGGACATAAGCTGTATCTGTAAATCGTTATTCGTCATATATACTTTATGTGTTTTCATGTTGTTTGACTATGCATTGTTTGTTACCATTTTGTACTGTATTATAAAAATCAATAAAAAGATTTAAAAAAAAAATAAATCACTGTTACTTCATCAAGTTTTACCAACACTGATGTGGAGTGATCATGGGGTTATAAAGGTTAATGTGTTGCTTGATAATACTGCCAAACTGAAATCTAAACTAAACCAATATACAGAAGGTTAATTACAGATTATATGGAAGTAAAACAGTCACTATGTAAAACTAATTGGAGTGATGCATTCAGCTTTGTGTTTTTTTTAATCATATCTAGCAATTGATTAATGATAGTTACAGAACTGTAGGTTGTATACAATATGTATAAAGTATAGGAAATCAGAAATGATGAACTCAATGTTTGTTAATTACATTAGACCTAAACTTGAGTATGGAATAAAAATATGAAAATCTTATAAGAAAACAAGCTTGAATAAACTGGAAAGAGTAGAGCAGAAATATACCAAGAGCATCCATGGATGTGAAAATTTAAGTTATAACTGAACTTGTATAGTGTCTTGTATAGATAGTTAAGAGAAGATCTCATTAAGGTATATAGGGCATTAGGAGACAACAATTTCATGGAATGTTTGGGATTGCCAAAAGGTAGTGGAGAAACATCAGACAACCTACAGAGAAGATGCTGTAGGAATGAAAAATGTACTGTATCTCTGAGCTGATGCATGGAGCAGACTACCAAACTACATTAAAGCAAGCACTAGTTTAGATATTTTTAAGAACAGCCTGGACACTTATTGTGGGAAAATGGTTTTGGTATATTGGTAGGCTAGAAGGGCATTAATATCTGTGCTTGAAATATTTGTATGTATGTATGTAGACTTTCAGCATACTCTCTTTAAACACAGTTACAACACAAAACTTTAACTTTGCTTGGCCTGAAAACTTATTGCTGGGACTGGGTTGTAGAAACTAGTGGTACCACTTAGTTTCATATGACGATGGGTGATTTTGCTGCTATGGATGCAAACAGAAGTGATTTATGTATTAACACTTGGTTGCTCCCACTAGTCACTTAGCTATCAACTGCATCTTAATATTTGACCACTGTAGTATTATATTTATGAGGATTCATCTTCTTCTTCCTCTTCTTATGGGCATTTCATCTTGAAAGTAAAATTCAAATTTAATTTTTCAGGCAAAGTAATATTGATGACTACTTACACCAGTTACTTCTGAATGTAGATTGAAAATACCATTTATGATTTCTGCTATTTCATGTTCATCTTAATTATTCAAACTTCAGCATTAATATAGTTAGTTCTGCTGATAACCTATTTTTTTTTTCAAATAGAAATTTTATTAATTTTGCTTTAAGAAACATAACACAAACAGGGCACTTGCAATTTAGAAAGGAACATCATACAGCAAAAATCATACAAATAATAACAATAAGTATATACAATATGTACAAACATGTTGCCTAAGGGTTTTCCCAACACAGAAAATGATCATACTAAAAGAAAGAAAAAAGAAATATGCAGGTGGGTAGGTACTGTAACTACTCAGAATGTAAAAGCCTCAAATTAATATATAGAATATGAGATATGATAGAAAAAACATGTGCACTGATCTTAAACTACAAAAGTGAATGGAATATAAGAATCATAGTGAAGTTAAGGTGAAGAAAGAAGCAACATAGGAGGGAGGAGCAATAGTATTAAAATACCCATTTAGAATAACAATAATTATTTGTCAGCCAGAAGCTCAACTATGACATTCCAGAAATTCTGGAAGTAAGATCATTTACAAGCTTTTGTAATGATGAGCTTTGGAGAAGTGATGTATTTAACATCCATATTCCTGAACCCACTCCAATACACCTTAGATCGATCTAGCCAGTGTTTGGAGATGTAGAATTTAACTAGTAGACAGAGTGTTATTAGCATATGAAGTCTTAATTTTGAAAGTTTAAGGTTAGTAATGTGTAATAGAGCCATCTCCCACTAGAAGGTTGATTTGTGATAGCCCATCTTGTTGAGTCTCACCTTTAGAGAGCACCAGATGCTTTTAGAGTGGTGGCAAAACCAAATTATATGAAGGATATCAGCATGGGGGAAGGAACAGCAGGGGTAAGCAGGAGATATATTAGGGTTAAATTTGTTTAAATGTATGGGAGTGTAATATAAATTATTGTTAATCATAAATTGTGTGTAAGTAAGCTTTTTAAAAGAGGAGAATAATAGGGTAGATTTAATGGCTTCTAACGTTTGTTCATCTAATAGGGTAATAACGTGTTGATCACAGTATTTCGCATATACCAACCTCTCCTGAAATTGAATTGTGTTTATGAGTTTACAAGAATGGGATAACATATTCTTATTACTTGCTAGGATATGGAGCAGTTTGGAAACCTGAAGAAAGCCATATTCCTGAATTGTAAGGTCTTGTATTAAGGAAGCAATAAATTCTCTGATTTGTTGCAATATTATAGTGTATGTTTTAGATACTTTTAATGTGTCTCTTAGTTCTAATGATGAGAGAGCTTTGTATTTATGTATATCCCAGAGTGAGTAATCTTTTATTAGAGGATAGTCTCCAAAATTGATCATGTTGTTATTTAGCTTGATATTAGGGTTTAAATGAAGGGGTTGGAATAGAAGAAGAGCTTTGTCTAGTTTCAGGGATTTAAAAATCTCTTGGAAGGATTTGATTTTACACTTCAGTATGTGGTGTATTTTAACTGGCTAAGAGTCAATAGGTCCAGGAAGGGAAGAGCTTTGGGATTTAAACTATTTTCCAGAACATGATTGTACCACATTTTAACCCAAAGGGGAGGTCCACGTAGGGTTGTTCGAATTGTAATTGACAATAGTAACTAATCTATTTGCTTGCAAAATTCTATAGTAATGTTGAAGATCTGGCATTTCAAAACCTCCTTTAGGTTTTGGAAAAGTAAGTCTCTGATACAACACCCTTACCGATTTTGGATGCCAAATGAATTTTGCAAAAGCTTTGTGTATTTTAATGAAGAAAGAGTTGGGGATAATGGAAAAAGAAGCATAAAGGTGATAAAGAAGCTTTGGGAGAATATTCATTTTGATGATGGATGTTTTGGATAGTAGGCGCAGTTTCATCTATTGCCATCTGTACAGGTCTTGGGAGAGAACTGACCATAAATTGGAAATGTTGGAATGAACTATAGAGGAGAATGTGTGGTCGAAGCAAACTCCTAGATATTTGCAAGAATAAGACAAGTTAAAGGAAGAGTCTGAAAAAAGGTTTTCTCTATGAGCTGCAGGGTTGATCGGGAATATGAAGGATTTATTCAGATTAATTTTGTAGTCAGAGATATGAGCAAATGTGTTTAGGGTAGTCATTCATTTATTTTGGTATCTGATATAGGATGTTCAAAATAAATGTTCAGGTCATCCGCAAATGCAGTCAAACTTATATTTGTATGTAGAATTTTGGGAATTGAGTGGTGATTTGTTTGTCTAATGGAAAGAAAGAGAGGTTCAAGATACAAGTTGAAAAGTAGAGGGGAGAGCGGGCACCCTTGTCTGGTACCATTTGACATTTTTATTGGTTTAGAAAATTTCTTATTTATGTATAGGCGCGTGAATGAACTATTATATAGAGTCTTGATCAGATTAATGAACCCAGAAGGAATATCAAAACAAGATAGTACTATGAACAAATAATTCCAGTTGACTCTATCAAAGGCCTTACATGCATCCAGTATCATTGCGTATCTTTGGTTTTTGTCATGTTTGGAAAGGCATATCATGGATTCTAGACTCAGTGTATTGTCCCACGTATGTTTTTTGGACATAAAGTCTGTTTGTTCTTTGGAAATCAAGGAAGTAAATACTTTTTTAAGTCTTTCAGCTAACAAGGAGGATAGAAATTTAATGTTCATGTTCATTAGTGAGATTGGCCTGTAGTTATTCACGTTTGATAAATCTAGATTATTTTTGGGGAGTAGTATGGTCTTTGAGTGGTTAAGGTAGATGTCTGAAATACCATTGAGGGATATACAATTGAAAAGATTGAGTAAAATTGGAGCAAGTGTGACTTTAAATGTTTTATAGATGTCAGTAGAATAACCATCTGGACCTGGAGCTTTCCCTAGCTTAAGGTTATCTATGATGTTGATGATTTCTTGAATGCTAAAGGGGGCAAGTAGGATCTTTTTTTGTTCTTCATTGAGCTTTGGGAAAGTGATGCTGTTGAGATAGACTTTTATCTCAGGGATTGGGGTTTGTTGATTGCTCCTTGCATAGATATCTGAATATAATTGATGGAACAAGTGGATAATTTGTGTGTCTGATTTATGAAGTGTGTCCTGGTAAAGAATAAAAGCTATCCTGAGTGATTTATGTTTGTTTTCAATAATACCACAGGGGGGGGTCTGTAACCATTCAGAGTATTTTGATATAAATTTTAGTTCTTGCAAGGAATAGTTGGATTGGTGTAGATCAAATAATTCCTTTTGCTTATTTATTATAATTCCTTTTGCTTATTTATCATTTCATTTTCCAAAGCTGGTGTGTGGTTGAGTTGAAGCCTGCCATCCAAATCCCTAATTTAGATATCAGTCGGTCTTCTTTTTCTTTCCTCATTTTTTTAGATAAGTGGCCTTTTGTATAAGTAATCCTCTGATCACAATATTAAAAACAGCCCATTGGATGTCGAAGGGAATGTCTGCTTTGAGAGGGTCAATACTGAGTTCTTTTAGAGCTGAGGAAATTTCATCAATAACTAATGAGTTATGTAGAATATTATTATTTAGAGACCAGTTAGTGGCTGTAGGAATTGAAGGTGGGCTGTGATCAAAATTTATTAGTAGGGTAATCTTTGAGTGGTCTGAGAAAAATGTTGGATCAACAAGATATTTTATCTGCCAATTTATTAATATATCAGACATTAGGAAGAAATCTATACATGACCATGAGTTATAACAGCTAGAAAAGTAAGTGCAGTTATTGTTAATATGAGTATTATCCCCAAAGGAAATAGGGTCAATCAGCCCAAAATCCGAGATTAAATCCAGCAAAGCAAGTGAGGCTTGTGCATTATATGATTTAGAACTGCTAGAGCGGTCATGTTTGGGGTAAATTACTGCATTCTAATCACTCCCCAGCAAATAATAGTAATTGGGGAAGTTAAGTAAGATGTTGTAAATTATCAAAATGAAATCATGTTGCCCTGAGCATGGTCCAAAGAGATTTAAGACTAAGATTGGTTTGGGGAGTAGTGGGGTTAGATACATGAAATAGCACCACCTTCCCTCTTGGTCAGAAGTTTTTTTCTATAATATTGGGTATAAATGAGTTTTTAATAATAATAGCTACCCCTCTAGAGTTGGAACTATTTCCTGCTGAAATTATATCCTTATCCCATTTCCTATTTTTTTTTCATTTTCCCAGTCTTCTTTAACCATATGAGATTCTTGAATAAAACAAATGTCTGATTCTGATTTTAAGAGAGGATGCATTAAAAGATTTCTTTTATTTTTGTCTTGGAGCCCTCTAACATTCCATGAGGATATTTTCCACATCTTATCTATAATTTAGCCATAATTTAGATTGAATTGAAAGTAAATATGAGGTATCCAAAGGAAGCAGAGGTCTACTGTGAGGCTTAAGATTATGTTGCCATTTTAGTACCCATATAATAACAAAGGAGAATGCAGCACTGAGCTCTCTCAAATGTACCCCTGTGCCTACCCACAAAACTCCTATAATTGAGAGAAATACAAAGAATAAAAGAACAAGTAAACATCTTCTTGAAACAATTGTGTAGTTACCTATCATAAAAAACAGCAATTTACATAACATGTACATCATTGACTTAATTCCAAACGTCATCATCAGAAACCCTACTAAATATATTCAACTAGCTCTTGGCTAAAGGTATTGCCAAAAATTAAGGCTGTAACAAAGCCTTTAAAATATTGCAGCTATGTAAGTTAAGTAAATTGTATATTGAAGAATAAATCAGGACTATAGTCCAGCCTTGGTAAAAGGAAAGAGAAAAATGGTGGAAAAAACTAGACTAACCCTTACATTTGGGTCTGAAGGGAGACTGATTAATGTAGAACTTAGTTATGAACAATATTAGCTGATCTATAAAGATATAGTAAAAACAAAAGGTTTTAAACAACAGCAAAGCCTAAGGGAGTTATCCTATCATTTTATACAACATAGTATAAATATCAAGGCTTGAATGCCGCTCTGTAGTATATGTCTGATAGAGAATGTTATGATTACAAACCAAGCATAAAAAATGTTATCTAGTATTTATTCAAACTTTAGAGAAAAACATGAAATTGTCCCTAATACAAGTCATTATTACTGCTAAGAGTTCAATGCTAGATGAGGGGAAAAAGTTTTCCCCAAGTAACAATTCATTATGGGGCAGTTTGGTGAAAACTCTGGCACAGTTACCATGATATCTATAGCTTGATGCCCAACAGTGTATATAAACTTTCCTGACAATAAATATAAGAAGCAGAATATCCTCTAGGGAGAGACAAAAATAGAGAAGAGAGACAGAGAAAGAAGTGTAGGAGAGAGAAAGGAAAGACATCATTAAAAAAGAAATAGGTATGATCTACCCAGAAAGCATATTACACGACTGTGTTGTCTAGTTTAAATGTTCTACTAAATACCAGACACCATATATATTCATGTGGTTTTGCATAAAGCAATTATAGGTGAAAACTACTTAATGACCTTAGACCCATTGATGTACTTGCTCTGGTTAACTTTATTCAGAACACCAACTAGATGAGCTCTCGGACTTATGAGGTGCATAAAGTTCAGAAAACTCATATACTGCTATTCCCAGATAACTCAGAGGACAATAAGTTTCCAGCAGTCGTAACATATAGGGATAGATAGAAACAGAATCTTCAATCTGTTATTCTAATGGAGCCCCACTGTAGGCTTGCCTGCTATCTCTACATGAATATTTCATTGCTACAGTCTTAAAGGTCATGGGAAAAGTGCAATGCCATCTAGCATTCTGATCGATAAGCAACTCTGTTTAAGAGCCTTAAGTAGTTAGATTTGGCTCTTCTGAGACCTTATGCAGAGTCGTATATGCATAATTTGAGCTCCAGATCACCAGAACAACACCTCACCATACTCGTTCCTTTGATAAAGACTGTTTTTTAGCACATCTGTCAGCATGTCTCAGACTTAGCTAGGAGAGACTTTATTTGCATGGAAAGGATATAAAGAGAATACCATCTTATGTCTCCTAACACAGGCTTACACTACAGGGGGCACTAAAAATCAGTGTGGTATAGTAACTTAATCAGATTGGTGGTTGTCACCACTTCAGGGACCCGGTAGCATCCTCATACTATAATATAGCTTCCTGAGGACTAATGTTGATAGCATCCCATTTTGTTATCTAAAAATGTAATTAGGTAGAGGAGATGACATTGACCTGTCTAATTTATTTAACCCATAACAACTCTCTTTAAGGTAAGCTTAGACTGAGAGACAGATCATATTAGGGAATGCCTTGATTTGTAAGAAGAAGACTCTGAACCCAAGACTCGCAGCTATTCTCCTCACCTTAATAAAGTTTCTTGCAGAGTTTCGCTGGTTCTGTGGCATCTTGAGTGCTTTGTTTTGGGCTAGGAAAGTCTTCTGGGCTGTGAGGAGAGAAAAGGAGTTTTAGAGAAAACAATCTTGAGCCAGTTTGAGTCCGGCTGAAAGTGCAGGAAATGCTCAAACTTTCTTGCTGTGTATTAGCTAATGGGGACACTGTTTGCCATCGCTTAAGGGTCCCCCTGGGAACATCACTACAAGCAAGTCGTACCTGGTGTCTAGGATTGAGCGCAACTTTTTTCTTTTATTAGAAATTAAATAGCGATGTGACACTTGGTGTTTATTAGAGTCCAGGTCGGAAGGACGGGTCTGGAATAGGAGTACAATGGCTCTGGTAAAAAAGAAAATGAAGCAGTATTTATTTATTTATAAGCCTCAGGTAGTTTTCCAAAACATTTTTGAAAGATCAGGTTAGCTTCCTTTGGCAAGGCTATTGTGTATTTTATTTCATTCTGAAAAAAGGAGACTGTATTAGGGAATCTTATTTGAAATTTAATCTTCCTTTTAATTAGGTCTGCACAGTATGGAGATAGCTTGTGGTGCCTTTCCTTTATTTCTATAGGGAGATCTTGGGAAATGGAGATAGAATATGTGTTCCAGTTAAAGTGCTTATGTTTTTTGTAGGCGGATAAAATATCCTGAATGTCTTGATAGTTGAGGAGCTTCACATAGATTGATCTGGGGCTTGAATTAGTTTGACTTTTGTATAGAGCTCGGTGCACTCTTTCAATAATATATTCAGATGGAGACTCTCTTGTGTGCATTAATGAAATGAAAACTTGCTTTAGTGTTGGTATCAGTTTATTTTGCTCATACTTTTCTGGTAATCCTCTTATAATCAGATTATTTCTTCTGCTCTTCGCTTTTAAGTCTAATAATTTTGCTTGTATGTCCGCTAGGGCCTTATCTTTAGTCTTCACTTCTGATTTTAGTAGTTTTAGAGTGCCACCAAATGTACAGAGCTGGTCTGAGAAACCCTGGACAGAGGATTGTAGAGGTAAAAGGTCACTCTTCAGGTCCTCCATGCTAATGCTATTTTCAGCCTTCTGTTTAGAGCAGTCTTTATTTAGTTGTTGTTGTGCTTTAGAAGTTTTTTGCCTTTTAGGTGTAACATCCTTTTCTTGGGAAGCAATTGCTAATAGCTTGGTTTTGGAGGTTTGAGTATCCATGTCTTCTTCTTCTTAGGCATTTTTTCACCACGGCTCTGATTACTTGTTTCCCTCATGGTTGCTGTCTGCTGTTGAGGTGCTGAAGCTTTCAGGCCTCTTAAAATGATGTTAAACACTACTTTTTGAGGGTTATTGATATAAAACAAGGTTCCTTGCAGTTTTTACTTCTCTTTCTGTTGTTTGTAGCTGCTGATTTGTTGGCTAGTACAGAAATGTACTATATAAGGTTGAGAACTACATGGAAAGGGTGCTTCTCAGATGACCACCATCTTGGAATCCTGCTGATAACAGATTTGTGTTGCCTTTCTATAGTAAAAGCAAATTATTTACTGCAAGAAGCACATGACAGGGCCTAAACACACATATTTGGTGACAAATACCAGCAGCACAGTTACCTGACAGATTTATGATAGGATTCAAACAGTATCTGGTATGTTACATTTAATTTTTTGAAGATATTATGATATTCATACAATTTTCCCTCTTGTTCCTATCACAAAGAAACCCTGAACTGAATTGTCCAAAGCTTTAGTTGTTTTGGCTCCTTGGCAATCACTGGAAAACCAGCTGATGGAATTATCTTGTTTATTAGGAAAATATATTAAATCTGCCGCAGATGCTGCTAAACTAATTAGTGGAATGCAAGACCAGCCTTTACTAAAAACACATATCCCACCTAAATTCTGGACAAAGCCAAAAATTAATGGCGTGACAAAGGACTAAACTGAGGAACAATTTTTAAATATTACTCCAGTTCACTTCAAAAGGTAGTAGAACACCAAACCTTGCAACGACATGCATTCTCTTAATGATAAGAAGTATTAAAGCCTAATGTCTGGCATTATTGATTGATTATAATCATCAGTCACTTATGAGAAAATCAAATGTTTAATGAGGGCAAGGCAAAAATATGGGGAAAATCAGGCCATTCTGCAAAATCCTGGAGAACTAAGAGATAAGAAGATTATTAACATTTTAAAAAGGTATCCACAATGAGTCCCTGAAACTGCTATAAACTCATAGTTTTAAATGGTACCTTTACTACACATATGTCTATAACATTAGTTCATGGCTGTATAGTTATTAAGCAAATGTGCCACAAGTTAAAACAATAGAGCATCATGTGTGGACTCTCCACACCCACTTTATTTTATTATTCCCAGTTTGAGGTTGCTATTTCACACAGGGAGTACAATCAGCATCACTTTTCAAAAAGCACGTCATACTCTTCCCCCCAAGAGCTGAGAACTTGCAGAAAATAAATAAATAAACAATTAAACAAACTAACGAATAAAAAAATAAATAGTAGTTAAGCACAATACATCTCACCTACAAATATTGAACTACACACAAACAATTACCCCCTCAAGCTGCTGGCTAAAAACTATGATATGACTGATCTTTCACTGGGCAACAGCACTTAAGCCTTCCAAAGTGCTGAATGAAATGTTGATTGAAGTACTATCTGCAACTGAACTGAGGGCAAATTTGGATTGCAGCTTTCCATAATTACCTCTCCAAAGTAAACATTATATAGTATTAAGCTCTGGAAATCAGACACCTCAGAACAATATGATGTAGCAAAAATGATAAATAACATAAGTATAAAAGTGAATTATGTTTTTGATGAAGAGGTGATCATCAGACTCTTGCAAAGATTTCCATTACAATTACAAGTGTGTTTACATGCTCGTTAGTGGGACACTGGAGTATGAAGCATGTCATGTTTGAGAAGGAGGTAATGGAATGAAATGATCTATGCATATGAGTAATAGGTTGGCAAATGCCAAGTGTGTGTGTGTGTGTGTGTGTGTGTGTGTGTGTGTGTGTGTGTGTGTGTGTGTGTGTGTGTGTGTGTGAGAGAGAGACTGTGTGTTAGATAGATGAACTAAAGGTTGCAAGTGTGTGTATTTTATATCAGCATGCCTGCTTGTGTGTTTGAAAGATTAACTGAGTAAAGTAAGTGCCACTGTTGATGAGAGGTTATTGAATTAATGCATGCTTCTGAATGTGTATGAGAGTGAAATAAGTGTATTGGTGTGTGTGTGTGTGTGTGTGTGTGTGTGTGTGTGCATCAGTGCAAGATTGGTGCGTAACGGGGTTAAACACATTTTTCAGTTCTTTAGTGTTTTCCTTCATTTTTTTCAGTAGCTGATTAATGGCATTGATTATGTCATTTCTGCTTAAATATGTATTTCATGAAGCTGATGTAAATTCAGTTTATATTTCATTATGAAATGAAAAAAATGTAGAACTTATATTTATTTAGAGCAAAACAGCACTACACTGACAAAATTAGCTTCTTAAGTCTGTAACCTTGTACAGATGAATAAATGTCATTAGCAAAAACCTGTTTTCCCTTACACAGATGTATGGGGAAAAAAGCTTTATGTTCAGTTGTGGAAAAGTGACTCTTGGCAGCTCCTTATAAGTTAGAACAAATTTATGAGCTGATTGACTAGAAAATTATCATAATCCTTGGCCATATCTTAATATTTCATTTCGACTAACATTGGAGAAACAACTGCAAAATTATACTGAAGTTTGGAACATTTTCTTGTAGAAATGACTTTAGTTCCTAGGAGCGATTGTCTCAAAATGGAATTTCATACAGCAGTGGCATAACTGCAATACATCTATTTAATTATCTAGTAAGTTAGTTAGTTAGTTACTGAGGGGATGAAATATCTTGGGAATTAGTGATTAACTAGAAAAAAAGTTTCATGTTGTTTAGTGTGAGTGTTGGTAATATCCCACTTTATGCAATGGAATTAAACAAGTTAAGTAAAACAGTCTACAGTCATATGATACACTGCAGCCCAATAGCTTAAAGATAAATATTAGGTTAGCAGGTCTTGTGGACCATTTTAAACTTTGATAATTTCCTTAAGGGTTAGAAACAAACTCTTCATCTTATGCTTGGAAGATAAACACCTTAACCATTATGCCAAATATTAACTTAAGGTAGGTCATTGTTTTATTATCCGGGTTCATATGAATCCGTCGACAGCTGAAACATCGACGCTTACCTCATCGACACCAAAGCATCGACCGTTCAGAACATCGACAATCCAGGTAAGCGATTTTCCCCCTTACAGGACCCATGGTAGCACTTGTTTCGCTAGTGCGACGCTATGGACAACGCAAATTCTCAACAGTCGCTACCATGGGTCCTAAGTGCTACCATGGGTCCTGTAAGGGGGAAAATTGCTTACCTGGATTGTCGATGTTCTGAACGGTCGATGCTTTGGTGTCGATGAGGTAAGTGTCGATGCTTCGGCTGTCGACGGATTCATATGAACCCTTTATTATCCTCATATATGTTTTCCCAGCAGTAGCTGTCAAACCTACTGTGATTTAAAAGTTTACAGTCATGAAATCTGCCAGGTCACATTACAAAACTATAAATTCACTTTTTATCTTAACATTTATTCATTTATTTATGTTGAATTTACTACCCAGATTAAAGCACTGATCCCACTGATCTCAGCTGGGGGATGCATAGATAGATGCATGAGATATACAAATTGAAAAACAAAATGCTATATATATATATATATATATATATATATATATATATATATAAATATATATATATAAAATATAACATAATTAATAATAATAGCTGCACTATATGGTAGGTACCATAGATACATTAAAACATTTTCTCAAATCCTCTCTCTCTGGAACAGGCTTTCTTTACATTTCAAATATTAGTGCTTATCTGGCACACTTTAAAATCAGCCTAGATGACTAGAAAGGTGACAATAAATATTCCCTTGGGATGTGTAGGAAACATTTATACAACTGGGGACAATATTATCTACCACAAGTATTGAGTGAGGAGGCTAAGGTTTTCAATGGTGTCCCTGGATATAAGTGTAAACCTCTGAACATTTATCATAAACTCTAGCTGGTTCTTCAAAGAAATGGTGTTTTGCAATTAGGTAGAAACACTTTAAATCTACAATTTGCTGTTACTAGTTGTTGCACTTTATCTGTGAACCAGTGTTTCAGTATATATTAGTAGCTTTCCTTGTCTCTGTATTGTGGGTGCCAGACCTGCATTTTCTTTTTCAATTTATTATGTTGTTTTGCACGCTAGGTTATGCAAGTGACATAGATACACTGTGACTGGTGGACCTCTAGTCAAAGAAAGCTTGTCAGGCTTTTTCAAAATGTAAGATTATTTTACTTTACTTATGTTGTAGCTTAGACATCTCTTTCACTAAGGTTAGGCTATAGAATTTCAAAGATGTATTTACTCAAATGGACCCCTGAGAAAGCAAGAAGTTTTAACAATCTGCAAAGTTATATTTTGTGGTGTACAATAAATGTTAGAAACTGCTGAGACTATTTTTGTTTGACATTTTCAAAAATTCAGTGACTATCTTGATGTTGTATAATAAACCTATAAAATACTTCCACATTTCCAGAACTGGGAGTTTTCTTAACCTTTATGATTATAAAACGTCCTGTGTAGGTCTTTTCTACAGTATGCCCTTCCATATGTATTGTACTGTAATTTGGAGTTATTTTGATTGACATGTCAGTATTGTTTTGGATTTTAGACTGAAATAAAAAAAAATGTTTCACAGGAAAGTATTTAATCTACTAAAAATGTGGCTTACCATCAAGGACTCAAGGAAGGTACCTCATGACATCCCCAGAGCCTCCATTAAGGGGAGCCTATTGGCATCAAATGTCCATTCTACTGAAGTTCTTTGTTTAAAAGATAATTTTTTTCTGCCACAACCAATCATTATTTGCCTGACCAGCTAATTAGTTTCACATATAGCTCAATCCATGTTACTGTGTTTCTTGACCTTTCCTGGCACAGGCACAAACCTGGCAGCTTTTTTAAGAAAATGCTAATACATTGAGTTTTGGGATCCAGCAAAACTTCAGCTTTAATTAAAATTTTTCTATAAGGATCAGGAGTGTGCATGCTTTTAAAGATATTTTTGAGCTACAGATGGCTATTACTTCTTGGCATAGCCCTCTCTTCATATAGTAATTCCATCTATGCTGGACCAGCCATACGGTGACTTTTCTTAATACTCCAGCTGCAAAGGGTCAGGTGAAATGAGGTTTGGAAGGGAGTAGTTTCAGCTTTTATGTGCACTGTAAGATTGCAAAGTGGCAGCTTTTTGCTGCCACATACTTCTCAAATACCCCTAATTACAAGTCTGAGTCTCAGTGTGTGCTTCATTTTAGTTCGTTCTGTCATCCATTCATCATGGAAGAATAAGTGATCATTTATATAGTATGACATCAAAGAAATGTGTAACACTTAACATGATAAGAACAGCTATGACCCAAGTAGGCACAAACATCACTATTTATACAGCAGTTTGAATATACATCTTAATATATGAATATGTGCTACTAGTATTTGTCTGTCAGACTAATATTCCTTCATTTTTTGTGCAGTCAGCAATGTCTTTTCAGACATTTTAGATCACAAGTCATTTTCAAGATGATGGTGTTTTTGTTTTTGATTAGTTTAAGCATTCAGAGCCAAAATTATGGGCAATCTTGAAAATTTAAGATAATGAGGATTTTAGCTAAAACAGTTTAGTGTTCTGTCCTCATGTATTTTGTCTGGTACACTTTGTTCCCTAAAAAGTCTCTACTCTTAGATCTGATGTGAGTTATTTAAATGATTAATCTATATAAAATATGGTGGAATAATGTTTGCTTGTGTGTACGTGTTTGTGCTTTTACAAAACAGGCAATCGGTGTCTTAATTTTCAAACCAATACAACTGATTAGTTCAGTCAATTGCTGTGTGAATGCTTCAAATACTAGTTCCTTTACCCATTTTACTGGGAATTTCTACATTTTCCATGCAAAATATACTACCAAAGGTATATGGCATCTTTTCCCATATACAAGATGTTTATGTGTGTGTGTGTGTGTGTGTGTGTGTGTGTGTGTGTGTGTGTGTGTGTGTGTGTGTGTGTGTGTGTATGGGTGAGAGAGATATGGGCTTATGCTGAAACAGTGTTGAATGTTCTACTCAAATTAATTCTGATAAAAAAGCAAAATCCCATACCATCAGCTGAATTACAAAATAACAAAGGTGTTTTTACAAGGGGCAGCCCACCTATACTGCAGATCCTAGATCTCTGAATGTATTGTGTACTAACTCGCAATAACAGTGCTAAGGAATAATTTCCTTACACACACTGTTCCAAGTTCTTGCTGCTGTTTCAGAAATACAGGTTTTGACAAAGTAGAGAATAAGCCACATTCTGAGGTGAATTCTCTTTCAACAAAACCTTAATCATCAAAGAGCATGTCTATTGATGTCCAGCATATAAACAGACCAACAGACACACACACACACACACACACACACACACACACACACACACACACACACACACACACACACATATTAAAATTGCTCTATTGCACTATCTTAGGGGTCAGTGACTATACTTATGTACAAGCAAAAGAGAGTTGTGAAATAACTTACTGATACATATGGCATCGGTAGAGAGTTGTGAAATAACTTACTGATGCATATGGCATCGGTAGAGAGTTGTGAAATAACTTACTGATGCATATGGCATCGGTAGAGAGTTGTGAAATAACTAACTGATGCATATGGCATCGGTAGAGAGTTGTGAAATAACTTACTGATGCATATGGTACCAGTAGAGTTGTAAAATAACTTACTGATACATATGTCACCGGTAGAGAGTTGTGAAATAACGTAATAATACATATGGCACTGGTAGAGAGTTGTACAATAACTTGCTGATACATATGGCACCAGTAAAGAGTTTTAAAATAACTTACTGATGCATATGGCACCAGTAGAGAGTTGTGAAATAACTTTCTGATACATATAGCATCGGTAGAGAGTTGTGAAATAACTTCCTGATACATATGGCACTGGTTCACTCTTCCACCTTGAATTTTTCAAAGCATTGATTGCCTTTTGAAATATTTAAATTTTAATAATTCATGCATGGATAGGGAAGAACTAGAACACTTAAAATGAAATTATTTTAAATGCTATATGTTTTCTAATGGTTCTTTCACAGTTCTCTTAATTTCCACACTATACTGTATACCCTTCACATTGTTTATGGATTTGTAAGACTTTTAAAACAAATGAAAAGTAGCGGCAAGAATTATGGAAAAAGTTTACAGATAACAGTTTGACCTGCATAAAATCTATAGCAAACTGGCAAAAATACATTCTTATCAAATGTCTTGCAAGGATTTTTGAATATTGTTTGTCCTTTATTTTTAAAGTAAATATTTTTGTCTGGCATTTGAGTTATGGTGTTAGCAGTTTTTATGTGTGTGTGTGTGTGTGTGTGTGTGTGTGTGTGTGTGTGTGTGTGTGTGTGTGTGTGTGTGTGTGTGTGTGTCTACACATCTGGGTGAGTCTTATTTTGTTTCTTATTTTGTGAAAACTGCTTAGATCAGATCTGGCTGTGGATAAATGTAATGTTTCTGGAAAAAATTTGCTATATAAAATAATGACTTTTCAATTTATTGAAGTGGAACTTCTTTAAGCACGGTAGTGTGAGTTCAGAGTGAAATGAAAAGTGAAACAGAAATGGCACTCCACCAGATGGTGGCGCTGTTCTACACACAGGAACAACTACTCATTGAAGGCAGTATGCCTGCAACAAGCATAGACTTGTATACCATATGGACATGTGGTTGTGGTGTAATTTTGCTGCTGACAATCATCTAAGGACTATGTTTTCACCCTCAGATGGCTAGCCCTACTAGTATACACTTTTAACAGCTTTCATTACTGCATTTGAATGAACACTGAAGAGTTTGCAAGAGTACAGGGAAATAACCCTACTACTACAAAACGTGTTTAAATACGTGATGCATGTCTAAATATTTGCTGGATATTGCAACACTTCAGAGCCATAACCGCCATTAAAATATAAACCAATGATATCATAAACCTTTTATTTTTATCATTCTTTGTCAACTCTGCACTGTATTGACTGCAATGATAGAAGTGATCAGGAAAGGATGACAATGTCAGATTAATGGCACAGAATGCTGAAATATATTACACTCCTGCTATGCAGTCTACCAAACAGTTCAGCCATTAATTAAATAATTAGTTAGGAGAAACAGAAAGGTAGAGAAAGGGAAAAGACAGTGACACTAAACTGGAAAAAAAAAATGTCATTTATTTCAAGCAATCCTGTTCAGCATTAATTATACTATTACTATAAGTTATTGTAATCGCAAGCCAGAAACAGAGTTTTATATTATACAGAGCACAGAAATAAGACAGGAAAATGGGAATTAACAGTAATTTAAACAAACGTGATTCTGTGAGTGGGAGTGCATATGATCTTTAATTACATCACAAAGTGGGATGTAATTAATGACGTGGGTGACAACGTTTATCTTTCAATCATAGGAAAGAAGCAGGATTTGCAGCTGGTATAGTGTCTCTTTAATATCTGTAGTGAAATAGTTATTGAAGAAAATTATTGCCTTTAAATGTAAGAATATGTCCGATGCTTATTACAGTATTTATTTTATCAGCTTTCATGTTCTTGTATAACTATGTTATGGCTAGCATTGAGTCCAATGGGTCAATCTATGAACCTGACAAAATAAATAAAATAATAATCATTATGTAAAAAGTGCAGAAATAGAGCCTACACTAAAAACAATATTTCTGCCTTCTCCAAAGTGTGATTTTTCAATGAAATTTTATTTTCCATCTGAGTTTGCTCCAGTATGTACAATAACATTAAACATGTCAGGAACAGATATACATATATACATATATATATATATATATATATATATATATATATATATATATATTTGAAAGTGGGGGTTACTATAAGAGTTTAGAAGGGATGTACTAACAAGAACATCTTAATTGCTCTCATTGCAAAAATCACATGCATGTTTTGAACTGGTTTCTATTTACGGTTCAAGTTTTATATGTTTAAATGTTCTGAGGAAGTTTCCTTTATTGTAGAAGACACAAAAGTACTTAATACTTATCCAGTTGTTTTTATTTCAGAAAATGATTTATGCATGTAGTCCATTGGCTTCCTTTCCATTGTTGCTGCATGTTTAGTTTAACAAAGAACATCTCCAACAGTACAGTATAGTTAATCAAATGACAACAAAACCAAAATTATAATTATTATAAAAAAACAGATGTAAGAAGGTGTCTGAGTGTCATGAGAGGGGAAACATAAAGAAGTCGAAGAGTGTTTCCAGTGGATATATAGGAAGTGAAAAGGGCAGGGGTAAATACAATTATGCAGTTTGAAAGAGGATAAGTCACCTGACATGTAGCCCAAGTAGAGCTACAAAGGACCAGAAATCAGCAAGTAGGATGAATGATGGGAAACAAAATGAAAATGTACAAACAAATATGTGAGTGGTCACCTTGTGCATTAGAACTGAAACTTCTGTAAGAAAGTGTGAATATGTAATTATTTATTTATGGCTGCTGACAAATGCCAGAGCAGTTACTTAGCATTGTGTAAAAGCATGCATCTTCAAACTTCTGAGACCCTCCTTTTGCTATGTTTTGAAAAGCAGTGATGTATACAGTCAAAGTAAATATCTGCATTTGTTGCACAAGTGGAATCCATAGAAGCAGTACTCACTGCACCTGTAAATCTCTAAATCTAAATTACATCTATTGAAGTTAGGGAGATACATACTATTACACAATGCTAAGTAACAGTTCTAGATTTACTGGTGCGCTGACTACTGATTCTATGGATTCCACCTGTGTAACAAATGCAGACATTTACTTTGACTGCATGCATCACTGCTTCTCAAACCATAGTAAAGGCAGGCTCACAGAAGTTAGGGAGATGTATACTTTTACACAACACTAAGTAACATCTCTATCATTTGACAGCACTCATAAATAAGTACATTTTCACAGTTCCTTTCAGAACTTTCACTTATAATGTACGTGATGACCACACACATCATTTTTTTTTCTTTCTTTCATTTCATGTTTTGTGTTCTAATTTTTATATACTAGCTAAAAGTAATGACTTTCTGACTTGCTAGTAATTCTGTAGAAAGCATAGGTGTGATGCAAGAATTAAGCATTAGTAGAGATTCCATAAAATCTGCATAGATTCTGTGAAGAGCTTACATGGAATGTACTCATGTACACGGCCACAGTTTCTCCTTGGCAGCATGCCACACAAATTAATTATGGCACACTGCTGAGGTTGATCATGGTAACATGGATATTGAATCCATGTAAGCAACAGTGTAGAGTGTGTCCCATACCTGTGGACTGTCCAGAACAACCATGGACAGTTGGTAAGCACAGCACAATACCTTTCAGCCTGTTAACCTGGACCGAAAGGTGAACAACAGATTTTACTACATGAAATTGCAATTTATTTATTTATTTTACTTTTATGTGCTTGTTTGCACAGTGCAGCTCATGGAGCTGTTATGCTTATCTTTGCTCACATATAAAGTAGACATCTGCTGCACATCTAAAAATAGAAACTGGATGTATTCAATTGTAATTCATTTTTTTTCATGTGCTTGTTTGCATGGTACAGTGCATTCCTTAGGAGTGCTGAGCTGTACACACACACACACACACATATATTATATATATATTTTATATATATATATATATATATATATATATATATATATATATATATATATACATACACAGCATACATCTGTTACACATCTAAAAATAGAAGCCAGATGTAGTCAATTGTTGTAGTGTTGTGGTGCTTAGCAAGATGCAAAACCATGCAGCACAGCTGCGCTATGCGTATAGGCACCTTTGTAGTATATGTATATACAAGTCCCATTCACTATCCCAGTGGTTAGATAGGTTGAGTCATGACCTATAGTGTAGGAGGTCCCAGGTTTGAGTCCTGAGCAGTCATACTGTTTTATGTATTGCTGTTAAAATGTGTCAGGTGACTGAAACTCTGGTTTCATTTAAAATTTAAAAAATGTTATATTTGGAAAAGCTGCACATGTAAGCAACACTTAAACATGATCAATGGTCTATTCCAGTTTGCATATTGTTAAATGGCACATGGTTTGGGCAAGTTTACCCAATTCTAAGCGGTGAGGCACATTTTGGAAAGTTACAGCATGATGTGCAAGGGGGAGAATGCAGCCTATTTAAAGGTCACTAGGTGGGAATTTCACATAATACTTTACAGCCTTCTCTTGGTTGTGGATATGCCTGGTGCTGCTGGTGAAGGAGTGTACTTTCATGTGCAGAAGTGGAGAGTGCAGGAGTCGAGAATTTTTGTTGGACTCCTGGTTAAGACGTATGAGCCCCAGCTGCTGCAGGGTGACTACCAGGGCTCAGAGTGTAGGTCTGATGCCTGGGATTGTTTGGCCAGGGAGCTTACCAGTGCCACTTGTATCCCCCACACTAGTGAACACTGTCATCACCACTGCGATGACCTGAGACAAAGGAAGCATAGGAAGAGGGGAACCTTGGACACCTGAGTCCAAGAGGCTAGGCCTGAGCAAACCCCACAGATATGTAAATATGTTTGCCAGTAATTCAGAAATATACAAGCTGAATCCATGCAAAACTGGTGTGCATAATGGTTTGTTTCTCTTACCACAGCTACAGAAGAGAGGGCTCACAACGTCCACTCCCATGCAGGGCGCCTTGCCAGGATGAGGCAATCTTGTGGTAAATAGGAAAACATCAAAGGAATACCTTAATGCATAACATAATTATACAATAAATTAATTACAGAGTTTGCAGTCTTAACAGTCAAGTATGACATACCTGGGACATCTTACATCTTTATTAATGTGTCACTGCCTACCTGAAATATTAAAGTAAGTTAAAACAAATACGCATGCTGTACTATGTAGTATAGCTTCCAAACATCAGTTAATGTTAGGATCTACCCATCTTAAGAGTTACTGCTCTGGTCTGCTAATTGTCTGAAATATGCTGTCGGTTGCACTCAATAAATTATTTATTTATTTTTATTTTACATTTGTTGACTGGGGTAGTCTAACTGGATATATGTCCATTTTCAGTAGAGGCCCGGGGAGATAAGCTCCAAGACATAAACAAACACATGCAACTACAATAACAATAACAAATAGGAAAAAAATATATATACAACAGTAACATATGTAGTACAGCATATTAACAGGGTATATGTGTGCGTTAACAGACATCCTAGACAGCTATCCATGCTCTACTTGCCAGAGCTGAAACAACATTAATCAATAACTGCTTCCTCTCCCCAGGTTAATCTACTCTCCCACCCTTAGCTACCTTTATAACCAGACCGTTTAACATCCCTTTTGTAAACTTTAACTTATATACTATCTACTGCTTTCTCTTGTACAGTCTTACTGATTGCATTATATTTACTGCTCTTGGGTTGTTCCTGCAACTATAATGGTACAGTTCTACTAACTGTATATATTTACTGGTACTTGTTTGTTTGTACTACTGTGTTTTCCCCCTGGGACTCCACTAGTTAAAGAGACCTTGGTCTGTACTGTTTCTAGATGCTGTAAAATAATTACTATTGTACTAATGTTTACTGTTACTATGTTTTGCATATTGTACTATATTAGTGTGAAGCTTTTCTCCCCGGGTCTCCACTGAAAACGGGGCCTCTGACCCGGTTGGACATACTCTGTCAACAAATGTAATAAATAAATTAATAAATACAACTTTTAAAAGGTGATGGCGCTTTGATAACTAATGTTTCAAATAAAGTGTTCACTGTTCTTGTCTTCACCGGTTGTGTTGCAATCTGACACCAGTCAATTGTTACATGCAATTGAATAAAGAATGCAGCAATAAATGTCAGAAATAAATGTAGCGCAATGCCTAGAGTAAGGGTCAAGCTTCAGTTCTGATACTTTTCCCAAAATATGCTGTAAATAGCACTCAGTAATTGAACAGGGTTTACAGTTAACAGCTGTCCTACACAGCCATACGTGTGTGTAATTGAAAGATGTCAAGTAACATTAAGCAATACAGTGTAAAAGGAGAAGATGGTTTGACAACTAATGTCTTCAAATAAACTTCTCATTATTCTTGTGGTCCCTGCTTTTGTTTTTCAATCTGATAACACCCACAACTATGCATGTGTGTAAATGTACGATTTCACACAAAATGTTGCAATAAAAGTCTTAAAGGAGATGGTGACTTGAGAATTCATTATATTCAAATAAAGTCCACATTATTCCTGTAGTCACGGGTTGTGGGTTCTAATCCCATGGCAGCCAACTGAGAAATGACAACTTGTCTAGTGTAATTAATGTACATGAACATACTTCTTAACTGTCATGATTTTTGCAGTATATAATGACTACTGCCCCATCTGTCTGGTCCTTGATCTGCAGATGTCTGACATTACTTGGAATGCAATTTAATGGCAAATCTGTTATCAGAACTCCTGGCTAAAAATGTATGAGCACACTATGTAAAAATGTTCCCTAAGTTGTGCCTTTCTACCAACATTTGGTAGGGCTTGGCCCATAATGTCTCATGCTAACAGTTTGAAAGCTATGTACATGCAACATCATCTATACAATATTAGCAGCCACAGTTCTCACAACAAAATTCTGACATATGTAGAAGTAGGTAGTAGTCTGTGTAGTTATTATATCTGCGAAGTTACTAATGTTCTTTTTTTCTCTCTCTCACCCCACCCCTTCTCTTCTTTAATTTATTAATTATATTTATTATTATGATTTTATATTAATATATTATTTGTAACTACCTCTTATGTTGGCCTTGTGTATGATTTCATATTGTTTTGCTGTTAAAATATTTTCATTTACGTTATTTATTATTGTGTTCCTCATTATATTCCTTTCTATTTCTTTTGATTATTCATTATTATCTTCCATTATGTTAACACTAACATTTGTTTGGTTATGTTTATTTTTACCTTATGTGTATTTTTAATTTAGTACAGCATGACAAGGTAGGCTGGTTCCAGATGATCCACCTACCTTGGCTCCCCTGGCAGTGGCACCAGGGCCTAGCACATCTGGGCCACAGCCAGGTGGCACTCCCTGCACTACCTGGGCCTTCTGGTAGTTCTGCCAACAGGCTGGGGGTGGTCCTACCTCTGGGAGTGGAGGGGTGATTATGTCACCAGTGATGAATTGCCAGTCATGGTGTGTGGGCTGCTGCACTGAACTCTAAGTGCACACCAACACCAGATAGAGAGCATGCTGCCCATATTGGTGGTCAACCTCGCCTGGATGCTGTCATCAACCACTACCCCCATAGGAGCAGTGAAGGTACAGTGCTGACAGTCCACTGGGTAAGCACTTGAGTCACACTGCTACAGAGTCTGCCATCCATGGGACTGAGATTCCACAACACCCTCCCTACCCATGATGGTCACCCCCTGTTGTATCACACACCAAACATGTCTGCTGTCTTGGTGGTCTTGTCTGTTTGCAAAAGCTTCCTCACGTTCCAAACTTACCTTCCCCACATATACCTATGTCCCTTGCCCAATATTTCACTCTCAATTAAAAAAAAAAATGGGATCCTGTCCCAAAAAAAAATCTATATATATTGTCCCATACGTAGCTCTCCATTTCATACACATGTTCACTAGACAAGTAATTTGGTCTAATTGGCTTGACAACAAACTTATGTGGTCCTCACCCCTCTCTCTGGGGGGTGGCGGTCCAAATACTTCTAAAAAAATCTATTAAAGTGCATACTTATTGCTGTATAAGAAATGGATAGCTATGGCTCTTTCCTATCTCCCAATTTTTCATTTCTTTAAAGATTTTTTACACAATGCAAGGCAACATGTAGCATCACTAAACTCAGCTAAATAGCACTATATTGATATATGTTCGTGAAAAAATATTAATAATGTTCAAAAAGTACACCTCAACCCTATTTTAAACACTGGACCATTGCACCTTCAGACCAGTGCATCAAACCACCAAGCCACACAGCTGTCAATTAACACAGGTGTTTTAGGCAAGATTCAAATGACAAATTCACCACCGTAACAGGTACAAGCAAACAAAATCTGAGGGTAATGCTACTCAATGCTAGAAGTCTAAACCTCGAAATGCACTCACTCGAGACACTCCTTAAAATGGAGAACATCAATATCTGTGCAGTGACAGAGATCTGTTTCAAGGCTCGAGAGAGCACTCCTGCATTACCAGGCTATAATTCATACCACACCTTTCGGCCACCTAACTTTGACCAAACCACTAAAGGTGGAGGTATGTCCATATTCATTAAGGATACCCACACCTCCAGACTAGTTGCTCAGCATAATGCATCTGAGATTATCCAAGTGCAACTAACTCTGGGCGAGACTACAATGCAAATTGTCACTTGTTACAGAACCCCCACCATTCCCCAGGATTCCCACTCCTCATTGCTTGATACACTGGAAAATATTAGGGTACAACCTAACACCCTAATAATGGGCAATTTCAACCACCCCACCATTAACTGGGAAAACTACTCATGTACCAAGTCTTGTGCTCAATGTTTTCTGTAATTCATAAATTCAAATGCCTTGGATCAACTTATCCACACCCCCACCAGGGGCATCAATACCCTAGACATGGTCATTACCAACATGGGCAACCAGTGTTCCATGCCAGAGGTCAATTCCTCATTGGTCAGTTCCGACCACAAGCAAATCACCCTAGACATCCACATCCCAGCTCCCCCCCCCCCATTAGGGAAACCACCATAAAAAATTTCTCCAAAGCCAACTTCACGCTTCTTAAGACAGAGGTGGCAAACTTCATGGCACCTATGCTGACAGACAATAGAGATACAACTGCTGAATCCTATACAATTGCACTTTATAAGCACTTACACAAGTGCATGGATCGTGCAATCCCTAACAGAACCAAGATGCTATCCTCCAAAAAAAAGGAAGCCAATCTGGTGGTCCCCTGCTAAAAACAAACTCTACAGCAGAAGAAAGAAACTTTAGCAAAAAAAGAGTAAAATCCCATGATTGGAGGAATTCCGTGGTCAGCCTCAGTAAGAAGCTGAGATCCCACATAAAATCCTCCAAAGCTAGTTACAAAAAAAATATCGCCACTGATTCTAAAGACAACCACAAAGCATTCTATAGCTATGTCAAGAATCTCAATGGCAACATTCAAATCTGCTCTGAGTTACAGCACAATGGCACTAAAAATACAAAACCAACTGATATTGCCAACATCCTGGCAGATAGGTTCAGTGTTAACTTTACCCCTCTCTCATCCCCTAAAGGGCCCATCTCTATATCGGAAGAATGCAAAGAACCTGTAATCATGGCTGCACAGGTAAAAAACACACTCTCCAAAACCAAGAACACAGCATCCATGGGACCTCACAACATCCCAGGCTGCATTCTACATGAACTACAGAACAAACTGGAACCCCACCTAAGTACCATGTTCAATCATAGACTCACCTCAGGCTTTGTGCCCACTGAATGGTACACAGCAACAGTTATCCCACTCCACAAAGGGGGAGCCACCACGGACCCCAGGAACTACCGCCCCATTAGCCTGACGAGCCTGGTCTGCAAGTTTATGGAGTGTATCATCATGGAACTTATAAACAATGACATTGGTAATCTCCAAACTCTGGACCCTGCCCAGTTTGGGTTTGTAAAAGACAGATCATGTCTCCTAAACCTGATGGACTTTTTTGAAGTGGCCACCAAAGCTGTAGATGATAATAAGGTGGTACACACAGCCTATCTAGATCTCACCAAGGCTTTTGACACCATCCACCACTCTGGAATTATAGACAAACTAACTAAACTAGGTATAAAATCCCTATGTCACAAGATTGGTTGCCAACTGGCTCACTGACTGAACCCACACTCTGAAAGTAGCAGACTCTAAATCCCACTTCAGACCAGTGACAAGTGGAGTGCCACAGGGTTCAGTCCTAGGTCCTCTCCTGTTTGGTTTCTACTTCTCTGAAGTACAGTCTAACACAGAAGGTCTTTGGCTAACAAAGTTCGCAGATGACTGCAAACTAGGAGCCATAATCAAATCTCCTAACGATGTGGAGATCCTTCAAAAGGGTCTCACTGAGACAGATGCCTAGTGTGAAAGTCATGGCCTCAAGCTGAATGCCAAAAAGTGTATTGTCATCCCGTTTGGTAAAAACTCTGTACCTATGAACTACCACATAGGCAGTAGTCTACTTAACACCAAAAGTGTGATAAGAGACCTTGGGACACAGGTGGACAGTAGTCTCTCCTTTGATAATCACATCACCACAGTAGTCAGGAAATCCTTCTACGTGGCACACCTTATCACAAAAGGTTTCTCATCCAGGAAAAAAGAGGTCATTGTTCCTCTCTACTCATCACTCATTAGACCCATTATGGAGTACAATGCCCCTTTTGGTATGTACCTCACGAGACATTTACAACAACTAGAAAGGCCACAGAAATACCTCACAAAGAGGTTTACTGGCCTTAAACAGATGCCCTACGAAGACCGTCTCAAAAAAACTCCAGCTTTACTCTGTCGTATATCGCCTACTCAGAGGCAATCTCTGCCTAACATACAAAGCTATATCAAACTCAGAGCTGTTGGACATGCTCCATGTAAAGAAATCCCAATCCCTCCAAGCTACATGCTCTAGGGACCTAAACCTTGTCACCACAATAAACAGAAGATGCTGGAGGGATAGATTCCTGTCTCAGAGACTTCCCATACTCTGGAACAAACTACCTATCTATATCAAACAAAGCTCCTCATTAGCAATCTTCAAGAAAAATCTTGATGATTGGATGGGAGATAGGAAATTCACCCCGGGGATCACTTCTGTGGCTCTGCTCCACAGGGGCACAGGAAAATAATTTTCTTGGGTGGCAAAAGCCAGGGTACTGTTTGGCTAGGCTTATATAGGCCCTAGGGCCAATAGTCTAGTACCTACCTATGAACCTATGAACCTATAATAACTGCCATCTTCCCATCATTAAGCACATTGAAGCAAGGCTGTGTATTGTGCCACATCATGCAAATTAAATAAAAGATTAATAGAAACATGGGAATGTAAGTTTAACGCTGATATAGGAATAGATCACTATAAATCCAGGCCCATAGTAATGGATGTAAATGAGGTCTCTAACAGCAGGTAACTGCAATTATATTTGCAACATTTAAAAATACACCTACTAAAACAACCAGACAAACAGTTGAAAGAAAACAAAAATACAGTCCCCTGTTAGGCAAGCCCTTATTAAAAGTCTATTTAAAATCCACAGGTACAATCCAAAGCAGCAAACACCAATAAAAGCCGGATGACGAAAAATCCACTTTTTAAATGCAAAACCTTAACGCCAAGTTTATTGTAGATAAAAGAAGCGATTTCACTGAAACCACAGCTTCAGCTTCATCAGAGATGTAAAAAAACCGCCAAAACAGGTTTAAATACACACGTCATAATCTGCTCTAATTAAAATCATTAAAGAACCATACCATTAAAATACAGAAGAAGGAAATAAAAAACTGTAAGTATTATGACTTACAGGTACAGTTAAACATCTGACCAAACTAAAAATATTATTATAAGCATATGAATTGAGGATTCTTAAAACATATATATATAAATTTAACAGTTTACAATTTCTTACCTGTAAATCAATGCAACACTTCACAGACCATCAGTTTTACATATAAGGGACAATACAAATACCACAAAAAATACTAAGTATCCATAGAAGTACTAAAGGTTTAAAATCAAATATTGTAAAGTGGTAGTTAATAAAATTACTAAACCTTGATTCCATTCAATCAAACTATACTTCTTTTAACATTGAAGATGCTGGAAAGACATAACCTTCCAAGTTTGTTACAATATACAAATTGGGTAAATTACCCTTGTAAATTCTTTTAAGAGTCTTTAACATTAATGGCATACCTATATCAAACTATACTTCTTTAAACATCGGAGATGCTGGAAAGACATAACCTTGCAAGGTTATTGCAGTGTTCAAATTGGGTAAATTTACCCTTGTAAATTCTTTTAAGAGTCTTTAACATTAATGGCATACCTATATTAATTTTTCTCGTACAACCACTCAAGGCCATGGAAAAAATGTAATAAAGGCCTAGTTATAGTGGCTAACTACAGCCTTACTATGATTGTTACAAATATTACTATAGACCCCTATAAAATCAACTACCTTAGTTTTATTTTGTTATTATTATTCCAGAACTAACCGGTACTAAGAACCATATTTTATACAGTTTTACTAGAAGTGTAATGGAGTATGAATATTCCATTCTTGTCAATTACCGTTTATAACTTTTTAGTCTCAATATACAAGCTATATTACAATGTTCATTTAGGCCAGGGTATGAAAAAGCATCAAGTCTCAGTTGCCATTCTAATTCTTTGTTCTCAAGGAAAAGAGAAGTTGGACCACCTCTACCAGTGTTCAATACTTGGTCAATTGCAATGAATTCAAAACTATGTCCAGAATTTTTTATAATGTGTTTCGCTAGGGCATTGTCGTTGTTTTGCTTCCTAATAGCATAGCCATGTTCGTAGACCCTGTCCCTCAATCTTCTATCTGATTTTCCTATATAGAATGCTGGACAGCAGCTACACATAGCCAAATAAATGATGGATCTTGACTCACAATTTAATTTGTGGTTAATTCTAAATTGCCTCTCTCGAATCTTGAAAACGCTAGTTGTTTTCACTAGATGGCAATAATTACAATGACCACACTGAAAGGAGCCTTTCATCTTAACACTAGTCAGAGGTGTACTAAACCTCTGTAATAGAACTTTCAGGTTATTTCCTCTTCTGTAAGTCATCCTTGGTTTGTTTCCTAGCCTTTCAAATAGTTGGTAATTATTAGTGATAAAATACCAGTTTTTAAATAAAATAAACTGGATATTCCTTGAGTCAGTGCTGAAAGTAGTAATGAAGCTACAATCATATTTATTACATGAGGAATTCCCTTGCTCTGTTAGATTGGCAACAGTACTATGAATTGTATTATTCATCCCTGTATCCAAACCAAGTGTTGTTGTACCAAGTAATAATGACCCTTGTTTTTCAGGTAAAAGTGGGGGATAGAAGCCCAAGGCCCTTTTGCAATTAACCTCCTGGACTATTTCTTCAAATAGTTCTAATGGGTAATCCCTGTGAATAATAACAGTAATGATGATCAAAATGACCTAACAGCCCTTATTAGGGCTTTATCGGCAAGAAAGTATAAAATAACTGACAAACTTGAAGCGTTAGACCAATGCTTTAAGGCTGCACCGTAGGCGAATGGCGAATTGATGAGGAATACTAACCCGATGATGAAAACTGGACCTACCGGTGTTCCGCTTTCTTTAACGGACTTTGAAACTGAAAGTACTGAATTCAGTATTCCAGCGGGGCAGAGGCAGTATAACCAAGAGAGTGGCTCGTTTAGACAAACTGGCGTTTTGACTGGGAACGGACCACAAACCACTGTAACAGTGAATAACAGTCCCGTCCCTTTGCCTATGCCTCCAGGGGCTACGGGAGTTCCGAATTTCGGGCTATGGATCCACAATACTGACAACCTGGTGTTCGGTAAACATGTTGATAACATAATGAATAACACTGAAACAAAAGCAGTAAGTGGAATTTCTATTAATATACTATTGAGAGACTTTGATACTAAACTTTTAAAATTGAAAAAGCTACAGCTAGAAGTAGCTTATTTCCATCAATGCATTAAAGAAAAAATGGTCCCAAAGGGCCTGCGTTCTAACTTCTGTCCCACCAGCTTGTTTACCAATAATGATTTTCTTAAGGAATTGGGACAATTTTTTGACAACCAAGGGATCCAATTACTTGAATTGATTATTAAATTTTATAACATGGAGATTGCCAAACTGATGGAGGAAGTCAATATGTTAGATGAGAAACTGAAATCAAACCTTGAATTCGATAGATTTAAATTTGACTACGCTAGAATCTTTACAAGCATTGATGGGGTCATAGAAAAATTCAAGGTGACAAAAAATAAGAAATTAAGCAGGGACAGGCTGTGTTATTCTAATAACTCAGCCTACCCTAAATTGAAAGTAAGTCTTTCTCAAAATGACACTGACCATTTTAACGAAGGGGACAATGACGTTAATCACCAATTGACACTAGAAGGAAATGGACAAGGCATTGAATGCCCTAATCCAGATGGTAATCTTGCAGGTAGAGTTACGGAACAAAAAAATGGAAGGAAGACATACAACACCAGGAGTAATAACTCCAATAAAGGTGGCAGGCAAAATGAAATGGAAAATACAGATCATTTTTTAGAACAAAGGACAGGCCGACAGAACCAGAGGAGGGACTGGAACAACAGACGTTGACCCCAATGACTGAATTGGTTATAAATGAAATGGATGGCCTAAATATTTTGTTAAATCAGAAAGGCGACTTTAAAATCTATAACTTTTCTTCATTTCAGGTCAACCCCAGCCTGGTGGAATTACTTGCATATGGCAACACTTTTGTTCCCACTGCTAGTTGTGACTTGGTTAAGACCATTATTGACCTCAAATGTTTTGTGAGGAAACTAAATTTAAAAGTGTTGTTTGATAACCATGAGACAAATAATGAGGTAGGGCTTAAACTTGCGAGTACATATAATCCACCACTGCACAGTGGGTTATTATTTTTTGAAAAGGTTTGTGAATTGGACTTTAGGTACCTAAAAATGGATAGTGGTAGAAAACAAGAAAAGTTTAAAAACGCGTCTGATGAACAACTGGATGAATTGGATAGGCTATGTAGAGCTCCAGTAAGGGTAATTAAGCCAGATAAGGGCGGCGGCTTAGCAATCTTTGACAAGGTACACTATGATAACATCATGGAAGTTATACTTGAAGGACCGGCATATTTGGCCTCATCCTTAAATGAAGTTAATACTTCACATATGAGGAACAGGGGTTATTTCAGAGACTTGTTCCTGAATGGTGACATTGATATAGACACCTATAATTACATAGACATCAAAATGCCAAAAACACCTGTAATCTTTGGGATTCCCAAAATACATAAAGATGTAAGGAATCCCCCTTTTCGAGCACTCATAGACAGCCGCTTGTCCCTCACATACCCTTGTGCACAACTAGTAGAGGCCATTCTTTCAAAATATCTTAAAGAAACACCTTACATTTGTAAGGATTCTTGGACCTTCCTGGAAAAGATAAAAGAAGTGGAATTTAACAATGCAGTTAATTTTTTAACTATAGATGTAGTAGATTTATACACATCAATACCTCACTTAGAGGCAATTGAATGGATATCCCTTACGTTATTAGAATTTAAGGCCACCAAGAAAGAAATGAACATAGTCACCCAGTTATTGGATATAATTTTATCATCCAACTACTTTGTTTTCAATGGTAAATACTTTTTGCAGAGACAAGGGGTAGCAATGGGGTCCCCTTGTGGGGCCAGTGTGGCAAACTTGTTCATGGCACACTGGGAGAAAACTAATATATTTGACAACCCTGGAAGGAAAGAAAAGATAAAATTTTACACTAGGTACTTGGATGATATTTTTATCTTGTTTGAGGGAAGTAAAGACGAAGCCATGAGGTTTGTTGCTACTATTAATGATACTACAAACTTCCTAAGGTTTACATCAAAATTTTCTGAGAAGGAAATAGACTTCCTGGATATCAAATTGAGTAAGGACCCAATAAGAGGTGAATATTTTTCAAGTATTTACAGAAAACCTACCTACTGTAACTCACTACTACATTTCAAAAGTTGTCATCCTTATAGGCAAAAGAAAGCCATAATCAAAGGTCAGTTGATCCGAGCGTCTAGGATATGTAGCACTGAGTCATTATATCAAAAAGAAAGTGAGTACTTGAAAAATATGTTTATTAATAGAGATTATCCATTAGATCTATTTGAAGAAATAGTCCAGGAGGTTAATTGCAAAAGGGCCTTGGGCCTCTATCCTCCACTTTTACCCGAAAAACAAGGGTCATTACTACTTGACACAACAACATTAGGTTTGGGTACAGGGATGAATAATACAATACATAGTACTGTTACCAATCCAACAGAGCAAGGGAATTCTATATGTAATAAATATGAATGTAGCTTTATTACTACTTTCAGCACCGACTCAAGGAACATTCAGTTTATTTTATTTAAGAATTGGTATTTTATTACTAATAACTACCAATTACTCGAAAGGCTAGGAAACAAACCAAGGGTGACTTATAGAAGAGGAAATAACTTGAAAGTTTTATTACAGAGGTTTTGTACACCCCCTATAACTGCTAAGATGAAAGGCTCCTTCCAGTGTGGTCATTGTAATTATTGCCATCTAGTGAAAACAACCAGTGTTTTCAAGATTCGAGAGAGGCAATTTAGAATCAACCACAAATTAAATTGTGAGTCAAGATCCATTATTTATTTGGCTATGTGTAGCTGCTGTCCAGCATTCTATATAGGAAAATCAGACAGAAGATTGAGGGACAGGGTCTACGAACATGGCTATGCTATAAGGAAGCAAAACAATGATAATGCCCTAGCGAAACACATTATAAAAAATTCTGGACATAGTTTTGAATTCATTGCAATTGACCAAGTATTGAGCACTGGTAGAGGTGGTCCAACTTCTCTTTTCCTTGAGAACAAAGAATTAGAATGGCAACTGAGACTTGATGCTTTTTCATACCCTGGCCTAAATGAACATTGTAATATAGCTTGTATATTGAGACTAAAAAGTTATAAACGGTAATTGACAAGAATGGAATATTCATACTCCATTACACTTCTAGTAAAACTGTATAAAATATGGTTCTTAGTACCGGTTAGTTCTGGAATAATAATAACAAAATAAAACTAAGGTAGTTGATTTTATAGGGGTCTATAGTAATATTTGTAACAATCATAGTAAGGCTGTAGTTAGCCACTATAACTAGGCCTTTATTACATTTTTTTCCATGGCCTTGAGTGGTTGTACGAGAAAAATTAATATAGGTATGCCATTAATGTTAAAGACTCTTAAAAGAATTTACAAGGGTAAATTTACCCAATTTGAACACTGCAATAACCTTGCAAGGTTATGTCTTTCCAGCATCTCCGATGTTTAAAGAAGTATAGTTTGATATAGGTATGCCATTAATGTTAAAGACTCTTAAAAGAATTTACAAGGGTAATTTACCCAATTTGTATATTGTAACAAACTTGGAAGGTTATGTCTTTCCAGCATCTTCGATGTTAAAAGAAGTATAGTTTGATTGAATGGAATCAAGGTTTAGTAATTTTATTAACTACCACTTTACAATATTTGATTTTAAACCTTTAGTACTTCTATGGATACTTAGTATTTTTTGTGGTATTTTTATTGTCCCTTATATGTAAAACTGATGGTCTGTGAAGTGTTGCATTGATTTACAAGTAAGAAATTGTAAACTGTTAAATTTATATATATATGTTTTAAGAATCCTCAATTCATATGCTTATAATAATATTTTTAGTTTGGTCAGATGTTTAACTGTACCTGTAAGTCATAATACTTACAGTTTTTTATTTCCTTCTTCTGTATTTTAATGGTATGGTTCTTTAATGATTTTAATTAGAGCAGATTATGACGTGTGTATTTAAACCTGTTTTGGCGGTTTTTTTACATCTCTGATGAAGCTGAAGCTGTGGTTTCAGTGAAAACGCTTCTTTTATCTACAATAAACTTGGCGTTAAGGTTTTGCATTTAAAAAGTGGATTTTTCGTCATCCGGCTTTTATTGGTGTTTGCTGCTTTGGATTGTACCTGTGGATTTTAAATAGACTTTTAATAAGGGCTTGCCTAACAGGGGACTGTATTTTTGTTTTCTTACACCTACTAAAACATTAGTGTAAAATAGATGCTTAACTGGGACTCTGGTGAAGAAACACATCTCTAAAGCCATACACAGAATAATGGATTTAAACGAGGTATTCAACAGTATGTAGGTGTGCAATTATATATTGATAAATACACCTGCTGTAAGAGTGACACAGTAGTTCAGTCTGTTAAATGGTTTGAAAACATTATTTTTTGGTACACATGGTCCTGGATTCAAATCCAGTGGTGTCTAGCATTTAAAATACATGTATGTGTACTTAGGTTCATAGGTTCATAGGCAGGTACTATCTGCCTAAAGGCATTTATAAGCCTAGCCAGAATGTGTTGGCTTTCACCACCACTTTAGATTAGTTCCCTGTGCCTCTTTCCAGCAGAGTCACTGAAGTGATACCTGGGGTAAACTTTCTGTTTCCCATCCACTCGTCAAGGTTTCTCTTGAAGAGTGTTAGTGAGGAGCTCTGCCTAATGTAGTTTGGAATCTTGTTCCAAAGCATGGGAAGTCTCTGGGACAGGAATCTATTCCTCCAGCATGTCCTATTTACTGTTGTGGTGAGGTTTAGACCACTAGAGCGTGTGGCTCGAGGGGATAAGGTTTTCTTTAGGTGGAGCATATCCATCAATTCTGGGTTGGACATGGCCTTGTATGTCAGGCAGAGATCACTTCTGAGTAGGTGTTATGCAACCGAGTACAGCTGGAGTTTCTTCAGTCGAGCTGCATAGGGCATCCATTTATTTATTTATTTTATTTTGCATTTGTTAACCGGGCGAGTCCAACTGGATAAATTTCCATTTTCAGTAGAGGCCCGGGGAGAAAAGCTTCAAAAAACAAAAAAAACACTCTTATTTATCCTATGTGACATTTACAAATACAGCTAAATTTACAGATAATTATCAAATTCAATACATTTTGTTACATTTCAGTAAGCAGTAACATGGTACTTAACAGAATTATGGTACATATCAGCTATGGTTAGTCATTCAAATATTTAGGTAATAACATTTTAAGTATAAGTGAATACTCTCTTTGTAGTTAACGGAAAAAGTAGCCAGCTTATAGACTCCCTTAGTAGTTAGCAGAAAAGTAACTAGTTTATACAGGTATGGTGATTAGTACCCAGAGAAAACTGAGGAAGTTAGTCAGGGTTAAAACAAGGGCATAGCCACTATGGTTTCAATTTGCTTTTAAATTGTGTTGTTGAGGTAAGGGTGGTTAGGACTTTTGGGAGGGAGTTCCACGTTATGCCTACAGTATTGGCAAACAAGGGGTCACCAGCCAAGTTGTTAGCTTTATCTTTTTGTAACAAATAGTCTGGTTGATGAGCGTAGGATCTTGAGGTTGTTATAGGGGGTGATCAGGTTAGTAAGTATTGGTGTGTTAGTAGGTTGGTACAGGATCTTGTGGGCAACTGTTAAATGGTTAAATAGTATTAGATGTGGGAGTTCTAGCCAACCTAGCTGCTTAAGATTATTGCAATGATGGGTTCTGAAGGGTGACACAGTTGCAAATCTGGCAATATTGTTGTAGGAGATTGCTAGCTTGTTCAGGTTGTTTTTACATAGTTTCGTATATATAGGTGAGGCATAGAGAAGGGTAGAGATTAAGTGGGTACGAGCAATGGTGGTCCTGGCTAGTGGGGTCAAAAAGGGTTTAATCCTGTATAGGGATCCTAATTTTTTGTTGACTGTTCTTATAGTACTGTTAATATGGGAATCGAAGGTGAGGTTGTTGTCAATTAGTACCCCAAGAAGCTTAGTAGTAGAATCAGGAGATAGAATAGTGCCATTATTTGATGTCACCATAAAATTAAGTGGGGTGACCTACGGATGGGAGTAAATAATAGCAGTTTTTTGGGGGGGGTTCAGGATGAGGCATTGATGTAGAAGCCCTTTCTTGACTGTGTTAAACACATTTTGTGTTAGGGACTGTAGGTCAGATGGTGAGGTGGCAGAGCATTTTAACGTGGAATCATCCGCGTATTGCATGCAAGTAGCTTGATGTATAACAGTATCTAGGTCATTTACAAAAATAGAAAATAGGAGAGGGCCTAATATGGAGCCCTGGAGGACACCAAGGGCAATTGGAAGGTGGGAGGATAAGTTGTTCTCCCATAGGACAGCCTGCTGTCTTTTGACTAGGTATGATTGGAACCATTGAATAGCCAATGTGTCTAGAGACAGGTTTTTGAGTATATTTATGAGAAAGTGGTGGTTAACCATATCAAGGGCTTTCGATAGATCAATAAAGAGGGCTGAGGATAGAGTGTCATTGTTGTGATTCTTATTAATACAGTCAGAGAAAGATAAGAGAGCAGAGGTGGTACTATGAAATGGCCTAAAACCATGTTGGCAGTTGGCTAGAAGGTTGTTTTCTATTAGGTGGTTTAACAGCTGTTTATGAATGCATTTCTCCATGATCTTTGCCAGTGGAGATAATATGGCTGTAGGTCTATAGTTGGATAATTTGTTGGAGTTACCACCCTTATGCAATGGGATAATGTGTGAAACTTTCCAGATTGATGGTTTAGTTCCTTCAGTAATAGCTCTATTAATCAGGATGGAAATTAGGTAGTCTATGGCTTTAGCAGCTTTTTGCAGGTATTCTGCAGGTAGTAGGCCTGCAGAGAGGGTGATATGTTTAAGCTGACCAGTGATACTCTTGGTGAAGTGCTAAGGTGGTCTTTCCAACTGTTGCAGGTGTCTTGTAAGGTACATCCCAAATGGGGCGTTGTACTCTATGATGGGTCTGATGAGTGATGAGTAGAGGGGCACAGTGTCTTCTTTTGATCTGGATGCAAAACCTTTTGTGATTAGGTGGGCCACATAGTAGGATTTTCTAACGACTTTGGCAATGTGATTATCAAAGGAGAGATTACTATCTACGTGGATCCCCAGATCCCTTATTATGTTTTCCATATTTAGGGGACTACCACGTATGGGGTAGTTTGTGGGTACTTTGTTTTGTCCAAAGGGGATGACTATGCACTTTTTGGCATTTAGCTTGAGGCCATGATTTTGACACCAGGTATCTGTCTCAGTGAGACCCTTTTGGAGGATGTCTGTGTCAGCCTGAGAGTCAGTTATAGCCCCTAGTTTGCAGTCGTCTGTGAACTTGGTCAGCCATAATCCTCCTGTGCTTGCCTGTACCTCTGAGAAGTATATGTCTAACAGGAGGGGTCCTAGGACTGAGCCCTGTGGAATGCCACTTGTAACCTGTTTAGAGTTGGACCTAGCTCTCACAACTCTCACCATGTGGGTTCTGTCTGTGAGCCAGTTGGCAACCCATCTTGTGACATAGGGGTTTATGTTCAGGCTGGTGAGCTTGTTTATAATACCAGAATGGGGAATGGTGTTGAAGGCCTTTGCGAGGTCTAGGTAGGCTGTGTGTATACCACCTTTCCCTTGTCTATAGCCTTGGTAACTATCTCAAAGAAGTCCACCAGGTTTAGGAGGCATGATCTGCCCTTAACAAAGCTGAAATGGGTAGGGTCCAGTGTTTGGAGGTTCCCAATGTCTCTGTTAATGAGTTCCATGATGATGTGCTCCATAGCCTTGCAGAACAAGCTAGTCAGGCTTATAGGGTGATAGTTCCCGTGGTCTGTTGTGGCTCCACATTGGTGGAGCAGAATAACTGTTGCTGTGCACCCCTCTAAAAGTATGTAGCCTGTGGAGAAGCTGAGTTTGAACAGTGTGTTTAGGTGAGGGGTTAGTTTGTCTTTGAGCTCATGTAGTATGCAGCCTGGGACACCGCCCGGTCCCATTGATGCTGTGTTTTTGGCTTTGGAGAGGGCTGTTTTGTCCTGAGTGTCTGTGATTTTAGGGGCTCCACATTCTTCTGGTATGGTTATGGGCCCTTTTGGGGGTGAGAGGGGGGTGAAGTTTGCACTGAACCTGTCTGCCAGCATGTTGGCAATATCAGTCGGTTTAATGTATTTTGTGCCATTCTGCAGTAACAACAAGCAGATCTGAGCATTGCCATTTAGATTCTTGACATAGCTAAAGAATGCCTTGTGGTTATCTTTGGAGTCTTTGGCAATTTTTCTTTAGAAACTCACCATGGTTGATTTTATGGGGGATCATAACTTCTTACTGATACTGATCAGGGATGTCTTCCCTTCTTGGGATTGTCCTCTTTTCTGTACTAATTTCCTCCTTCTATTGTATAGCTTTTTTTATGGCAGGGATCCATCAGACTGGATTCCTTTTCTTGGAGGAGTGAGTCTTGGTTTTGCTTGGGATAGCATGATCCATGCATTCTTGTAGGTGCCCATAGAATGCATTCGTAAAAGATTTTGCAGCTTGGATAGCATTATCCTTTAGCATGGGGGCTTTGTAACTTTCCACCTCAGTCTTAAGTAACGTGAAGTTTGCTTTTGAAAAGTTTTTCACAGTGGTTTCCTTGTCTGGGGGTGGGGGCAGAATGTGGATATCCAAAGTGATTTGTTTATGGTCAGATTTAACCAGCGAGGGTGTGACCTCCAGTGTGGAACACCAGTCGCCCATCTTGGTGATGACCACGTCCAGTATGTTGTCACTTCTGGTGGGAGTGTTGACCAGATGACCTAGGGTGTTTGAGTTTATAAATTCTAGGAAATTATGGGCAAGGGAGTTAGTACTTCAGTAGTTCTCCCAATGTATCGCCAAAATGTATGGTATGAGTTGTAGCCTGGTAGTGCTAGGGTGCTCTCTGTTGCCTTAAACCAGGTTTCTGTTACTGCACATATATCAATTTTCTCCATACTGAGGAGTGCCTTGAGTGTGTGCATTTTGAGGTTTAGACTTCTAGCATTCAGTAGCATTACCCATAGTTTTTTGTTACTTGTGCTATTTACGGTGGTGGGTTTGTCTTTTGAGCCTTGCATAAAAAAGGCACTATAGGGGTGGCAAGAGCCTTGGCCAATATTCGAAAGCCTAAGGGTGACAGGTACAAGCTGTCTCTAGCAAAGCAGCGTGGCTTGTCGAGCATGTCATCCCAGGTGGACAGGCACTGGATCCCCTTTGAATGACACCAGAAACTTAGCCAATTGTTGAAATTTATATTTTTTTCTTTATACCATGGCATCATTCTTGGTGAGGGCAGGATGCTACTCAGGCTCAGGGTCATACCGGCCTGGGCTACGTGATCAGAGAGCTTTTCCATGTCTCTTTTCATGTAGTCCTGGGAGGTATGGCTCAAGTCATTCACACCAACATGGACAATGACAGAGTCATATTTGTACTTGTTCTGGAGTGACCTGAGTGCTTGTGTTATGTGGTGGATCTTGGCACCTGACAGTCAGCTAACAGTAACCTTCGACTTATTCAGCCTACTGAGTGGGACGTCAGTGTGCCTGACTATAGAGTCACCAATTACTAGTATGTTGGGTATGTTATTTTGCCTCAAGGGCTGTGGTTGCATGGCACACTGATTTTGTGAAGTATGTGCTTCATGGTTTGTGTTGGGGGGTGGATGCTGCTTTGATGTCTGCTTTGCAGGTCTCTTTTGCTTTTGCAGATTTTTATTTAGAGCCTCCGAGTATATTTTCATGTTTTTAATATGTGTTTTTTGACGATGCCGGTTTAATGGGTCTATGTGAGACTGGTGGTGTGATGCAAGTATTTCCCTTCTCCTCCTGACTGTCTAATCCAGTCTTGGGTTGAGAGAGCTTACCCTCCAATTTGGCTGTATAATTGCATCTCTCACATGTATTAGTGTCTGGTGGTAGGAGGAGAGGGTTTTCTGTGTACATGTGGCAGTTGTAACATTGACTCAGAATGCCCAGATTCATCAGTTGGACTGGAGAGTACACCTGAAACTGCCCTTTGGACATGTCTGGATAGGTACAGTGAACTGTTTTACTGAATGGCTGGTAAGGTTGAATAGAGAGCCTTGTTCTTCTGTACAGTATAGGGTGGTCTAGTGCTAGGGTTTATAAGTGCTTGCTATGAGTTTTGAGCAAGTGCTGGGCTGAGAGATGAATGGCTTGAGTGCTTTAGTTGAAAGCCAACGGAAAAATTGAAGAGGAGACTTTGTGGAGCCAGGAATAGTTATACCCTAGCTAACCGGCGCTGCCCTGCGCACAAAACCAGGCAAATGCAGTTTTTATATCAGGAAAATGAAATAGATAGAAATTAGCCCAAAATGACCAATAAACTACTAATTTCTGGGTTGAAACCACTCCTCCAGAGACAGATAGGCTTCTCAAACCTCCCCTCTCTCACAGGTGATCAGAGAAACTCATCACCATTATGAATGACTGTCTCATCACCATTATGAATGACTGTCTCATCACCTATTTATCCACCCAAAGCATTTCAGATGGACTTTCTGCTTTTTAATGATGGAAGTCAAAGGCCTGCAGATAACAACACTATTAACATATTCCTATTACAACACTAGAAAGTGCATAGAGTGTCAGATCATGCATTACTATGCATTTACAGAGGATTTTAAGTTGTGTAATTCAAAAGAGGCCTAGTAATATCAGATTGCAGCACACAATTGTTTGCTACTGAAATTACAGATAAGCACAGCTACACAAGTAACATACACATATGGAGATTGTTCTAGTAAAAAGGGCTGCCAGCACACACATTCCAGAAGAGTACCATAATATAACACATGGCTCGGCAGTTTTCCAAATGGTTGACATAATAGTAAAAGTACCCCATACCTTGTTGGAGGACACAACAAACATGTTGCCTTTTACTCTGTTAATGATACCTTTGGCTAACATATTTACCTTAAACACATACAATTTTCTTTGGGATGGGTTCCTCAATCAGGCTGTAGTTGTACACCAAAGCTGCCACTGGTCATGCTTATTGTATGCAGCAGCAGCTGTAGTGTGCAACACACACATGTGTATGTAATATGTATCTAATACAAACATCCTCTCTGTGCTGACATAGTATCGCTACCCCCAGTATTTCCTCGCCATCATATGAGAAAGGGGATGGATTGTACATTGAGGCCTTATATCTCCTTCAGTACTTGCATGGGATTGCGTGATTATACTTCGAATTACCTGTGTATGCTTCACTTAGCACTCCTGAGCCACAGATTGGTTCAGAGACAATCACCTGCTAATAATAACCATCTTAAAAAGGAAAACTCCTAGCTAGAAAACCACTGTGTATGAGAGGTACTTTCTATGGTGAACTTGTCACAACACATATATATCTGTATCTTTCAAAAGAGGAGTATTATACTCCCATCAGGTATGTAACCATTTTGTTTTCAGCATGATGCATATACTTTAATAAAATTAGGGGGGATGAAGATTACATCTGTAAGCCTTTCTTAGAACTGTACAGATGACATGCCATTGATCTGCAGCTGTGTAACACCTACAAAGAAGGTAGACTACAACAAGGGTTTAATGCAGTCTGTTAACTAAGGACACAGGTCTCCTGGATACTGACTTTTTTGGAAGTTGTAATGCTACACAGCTACTTTTTGGTATTGTACTATATACATATGTTATGGGGAGAGGGCTTTCCTGCTATGGGCCACACTAGAAGTGGACTCCTATGTTGGGTGCCTGATCATATGTGAGTATCTGTCATGGCACAAGCAGGTGTAGGTCAGTATTGCCAGTATCCTAGCTACAGCCACACCCTTTGTATGATTGGTACAATGTTGCAAATGAGATGTGTAATCAAGCAGAGAATACTGATAGCCTTAATTAATTGCTGTATCTGTACATTCTGTACACCCAGGTATTTGATCCTGACATGTGTCCTCATTATTTTGGATTTCAGGTGATAACATGCATGCCAGACATTGCCCACCTTTCACTGAGGCAGAAAATTACCTCATAAGTGAAGCATTAAGACTACACTACCAAGTCCTGCTGTCCAGGGAGAAGGCAAATAGGCAAGAGCGACAAGCCTTGTGGGATGAACTGGCCCATAACATAAATTCTGTGGGCCATCAGAATTGTCACAGACATGATCCACTCAGGATGACGAAGGGCGCTGGACATGGCCAGGGATTATCAGGTCACTGATGGCTGGCCTACAGTGGAACAACCTCTGTCAGCCACTGAGAAACTCCTGGTGAACCTTGCAACACAGGCAGCTCCCAGGCTTTCACCATACCATATGTCTGGGTGTGAGTGCCACTTTTTCCACCCAAGAGGAGTGTCCAGGTATGTTTACTTGAATCAGCATTGGAATACTGTAGCATTTAGCATGTCAGGGTGTACATAGTTTTATGCGGGTGTCAGGTGTTTTATGGGGTGGGAAAGGTTACTTGCAGATTTAAGATCATACAGAGATTGTGACACACATACCTGTTAATATAGTGGCTACTGTAAATGGGGGATATTTGCATGTAGTACCAGTATTATCCTGTAACATGTGCTGCTGTTTACATTACCTCTCCCGCAAATGTTTTTCAGGACCATCAAGTATAGGAAGAGGCCATGCTCCTGCAGCCGGTAAGCACAAAACATTTTTGTCACAGATGTAGATTTGCTTCAAGGTATTAGCTTAAATGTCATCCCAGGGCTGATGGCTGGATTGATGCACTGAATGCATGACTGAAAAATGTAGAGATATGTTCTGACTTTACACACTTTAGGGTCATACCTTGGCCTTGTAGATGTGACCACAGTGATTGATTCCACAGTGTACTGACAGGACTTTTCAGATGGCCATACCTGTAAACTGTGCAGAGTTTTGCAGAATGTCAGCAGTGTGCACAATATATGTATTGCTCATGAGAGTCCAGTTTAAAGAGCTGTTATTTTGAAATACTTACCAATTTGGGTTAGAAATTAATGACTTAATGTCCTATCTCAGATTGTGGGTTGTACAAGTCTGTAATAGTGGCAGCAGTGTATACAGCATAACATATATTGAAACATAGTACTGCAGATCATAGTAGTGCACATATTAATGGAATGCTTTCCCCTTTATATCACAGGTGACCTGGGAGGTTGGTCATTGTCCCCTTCACAACCTGAAGTCAGTGTCTCTTCAGACTCTGATGGTGATGGTGGCCAAAGTGAGACACAGCTGGGGATTGCAGGGGCTGAATCTGTCACAGAGGTTTACATCCCTTGTCCCCCCTCATTATCACCATACACAGTTAGTATGCCTACACATACTCAGTCACCTGAAGCCATAGATATTGGACTGTTGGAAGGTGAGGAGCTGCAGTGAGTGTTGACCCTGGCCACAGCCAAACAGTTGGTGATGCTCCACACAGGCAGATTGATAGGGGTGCTCATAGGTGGCCTGCTGTCCCTCCACCAACTGTTGCAGGTGTCTCATCACATGTCACTCAGCATATGTTTAGGGCCATCGTGGAGGCACAAGCATGTTCTGAAAGGAGCTCCATATGAATGCTCAGGGTTAAGGATGCAGCACAGTCTGACATCATGACTGCCTCCACTGCATTGCTGATGCCCTGGATTGTTTGACTGACACAGTGGAAGGCCATCCATCTGAGATAAATCACACACTATCTGCCTTGGAGCACAAATTGTCTGTGATGGAACGCCTGGTTGGAGTTGAGCATCGGACCCATGGACATAGGTCAGCAATTATATCTACTGAGAGTCTACGTGGCCATGAACAATCATGTTGCCATAGTGGTAGTACATCCAGTGCTCCAGAACCCATCAGTTTCAGAGCACAGGATGGAATGACAGCACAGAAGAAAAATGTCATCAGAAAGGTAAAACAGCATAGTTGCATGGCTCTATGGGATCATATGTGTATAACAGGATAACAAAAACAAGGGCGTATTTCATACTAGCCATGCATCCCTGAACTCTGACAAGGTCTGATACATTTGATAAGTGTAAGCAGAGTTTTGGGAGCTGACACATGGACAAGCTGGGGCGTGCAGTGTGAACTATTCACAGTGTCTGTGTCCATTAGAGAAATTTGTCCTAAAGCAGTTATAATTGTTGTGTTCCCCATCCTGTCATGTAACTTGCACATGATTTGCATTAGGGTGGAACTGTGATTCACATGCAGTGGGAGCCTGTTATATACTGGCATAGTGTCTGGGCTACATACCTATCTGTCCAACATGTCCTGTTTATACCACAGTCAAGGTGTATGTGTGTAGTGGAGGTAATTCTCATGCTAGTCCTTTCTTGGATATGCAGGAGGTACATAGTGGGGTCTGACACCTCCCTGCATGGCAGACATACACCTCCCCTCCAAAGCATGTCAAAGACAGAATACATAGTTACAGGCTTGATGCGGTCTGCATAGGACATGTTATGTACATTATGTATTGGTTTCCTGTGGAACCTCTGTGGGTGTGACATTTGGTAGATATGCCTGGTTAGTTGTATACCAAAGGTGAAATTGCACTCAATGGTAGGTTTGATGAATGCCAAATACAGTAGAACAATGACTGTCTTGGATTTACATGCCATACCTTTGTTTATAGGATGCATAACACAGAATGCATCCCCAAATATTACCAACCCATGGCAAGATCACTATCTATGTGTCCTTAAGTCCCCAACTACTGGGTCAACTGCTGGAGGTGTGCAGTCAATATGTTAGCGACCAGTGGTGGATGACTTCCCAAGGGATAGTATTATGCACTCCTTGGTATTTACTGTTAGTCCATGCATCTGACAACTGAACAATAACTCAGCCCATCCTGGATAACTGTTGAGCCAGTGTGGGATACTATGACAACTCCTAATTTGCAATCTTCTGCAGATTTAGTCATTCAGAGAACAATGACAGTGACCGTGACTGCAGAGAAGTAAATGCCTAGAAGAACCACCTCCTACCCCACCCAAACACACATCACACATACCTACATATGAGGAGGTCTTTACCAGACCCATAAGTAAACACCAGACATGTCAGAAAGCTAAACACTAGCTTGCTACACATAATCATACCTCAGCAGAACACAGTACACATAATAGCTAATGCACAGCTGTTTCACCGGTTAAACACCTAAGGCAAAACACAAAATCAAACATATTATTCATAGGTAATACCATCATGAGACACACTGCTGTGACTTTGACCTGGTACATAAGGGAAAGGTCACAGTCAGCTTTCTGTGATATGCCAAGAAGCACCATATCACACATACACTCATGTCTGTCAACATCGGGTACTATTATAACTATCCGAAAAAAAACACAAAATAAACTACTAAAATAGAAAAAAAAACAGCTTCAGAAAGCAACCAGTAGTTTTAACGTGCATAAAGCACTTTTCGTTTAATAAAATCACAGATAATAAGATCTGAAGAAGTTTGATTTTATTAAATGACAAACTGTTATGACTATGTCATTGTTCTTGTTGGTGTGTATGACTTGAGACATACATCTCTGGACTGTAAGCAGAGACATGACTGAGCTGACAGACTGTGTCTCAGGCAGGTATGCCCTTGGCCTTCAGCTGCATTTTACCATCACCTAGGATGATGGCTCAATACAAATGGAAAATGATTGACATCAATAATTGCCATAGTGAGTGTTTTCAATAGAAGGGGATCCACTATATGTCAGCCTGGAATTACCTGCTCAACAGACCTCAATGCTTTGCCAGAGATGGTCTTCATCTGTCATCCCTGAGATTTTGGCTACTGGCCGAGGCTGTTACCACCCCATAGTGCACCTTTTAGGAGGTATCACAAAAAACTGTGAGAAAACTCAATTTACAAACAACATTACAGTAATGCTACTATATGCTAGGAATGTCACCACTAAACTCCACTCAGTGGAAGTGGTCCCACCTTGGAAGATGCAGATATTTGTGCAGTCACAGACATCTGGGTCAAGGTTGTGGGGAGCACCACAGTCATACCATCTCCTGTCACATGTGCAGACCTCAAACATAAAGAATGCAAAGTAATGGAGGTGGTGTATCCATATTCATTAAGGCTAGATACACATCCAGATTAGTTAGACAGTGTGATTGCCCTGGTGAAACTGCAGGTGCTATTGACTGCTTGTAGGACACCTAATCAAGCCATTTCCAGCTACAGGAGCAGCTCCATGAATCAGGAGAACCACTGTGCTTAAATGGATAAACTTGAATCTATCAAGATACATAAAAACAAGATGGCTTTGGTTGACTTTAATTACCCACCAACTGGGTAGATTACTCGTACTCAAACTCACTTGCACAGAGGTTAGTCAGCTTCCTTAACTACAGTGCCCTGGACCAGTGGGTTGACATCCAAACAAGGGGAGACAATGTACTGGATCAAGTGCTTACCAATATGGGTGACCACTGTAGATCCTCCACTGTGCGGTCCTCCCTGGTGAGATCTCACCACAAATTTGTCTCATTCAAAGTACCACACCTGTCACCTCCCCTCCACTGCATATAAAGTAACAAAGTTCAACAAAACAGATTATACCCTATTATGGGATGGTATAAATAGCTTGACTGCACCCCCCCCCCGATGGAATAGGCAACTATGCCGAGCTATACATCAATGCTTTATACAAGCACCTGTATAACAACATTGGTTTGCCTGTACCTGGCAGGGGCAAAACAAGCTCCTCATGGCATAGCAAACCTGCCTGTTGAACAACTGCCATTAGCAGGCTTTGCAATAACAGGTAGACATTGGTCTTTCACATTAGGAGGGAGGAAGCCCCCCTCTAAAATGGCAACACTCCCTCATCAGCTTAAGCAAGCCTATTAGTGTTGTGAAGTCCTGCAAAATAAAGTATCAGAATTAGTCTTCTCCATAAAGGCAATCACAAGGCTTTGTGTAGTTACATGTGTAACATAAAAGGGAAGGGCCACATTGTTGTCAAACTTGTACATAATGATACCACATATAATGAGCCTGTAGACATAGCTAACCTGTTGCCAACAGGTTCTGTGACAATTGCACTCCCCTGTCCCCACCACATGTACACAATGACATCCCTACAACCTGTCCCATCCCTTGTATCTCTAATGTGCAGGTAATAAATGGCCTCTCTATGGAGAAAAACACAGCATCTATTGCACCTGCTAACATCCCAGTCTGCTTCCTACATAGTATCCAACATAAATTACCAACACCATTAAAAACTCTTTGCAATCATATTGTAATTACTGACTGCATGCCAGCTAACTGGAAATTGGCCACTGTTATCTCCTTACACAGTGTCCACTGACCATGGGAACTAAAGACCTATTAGCCTGACTAGCCATACCTGCACTGCCATGGGGCAAATCATCATGGACCATATCAACAAAGATATAGGCAATCTAAAAACACTTGAACCTACTCTGCTTGGATCTCTGATAGGAAGATCATGCCTGTTAAACCTGGTGGACATCTATGAGGCAGTCACTGATGACCTGGATGAAGGGACATCTGTGCATACAACAACCTAGACAAAGCCAAGTCATTTAACACTATACCCCACTCAGGCATCATTGATAAACCTACCCAGCTAGCCATTAACAGTAATATCATTAGAGAGGCCACTAACTGGCTCACTGATAGCAGTCATATAGTCAGAATAGGGGTATCTACCTTTGATAGCAGGGTTCAGTCCTGGGTCCTCTAAGGGTTGGAATCCATTTCTCCAACATACAAACACAAAGTCAATGCATGTGGCTGACAAGGTTTGCTTATGCCTGCAAACTGGGAGTGGTCATAGACTCTCCAAATTATGTCAATATCCTACAAGGGGGTCACATATGACCAAATGATTGTTGACACAATCAATGGCATTAAACTCCATGAAAATATATGCAGTATCATTTCTTTCAGTACCAGCAATGTTCTTGCTGTGTAGCATATCTATAGCAACACCTTAAGCACTTACTCAGGGGTGAGATACCTGTGCACACAGACCTGGACAATTTACACTTACCTTACCTTAGATCACCATGTCTCCACAGTGGTAAGAAGGGCATTATATCCAGCTCATGTCATAACTGAGGGCACTGTCACTTCAATATGAAGTAGTTATAACCTCCATGTACTCTTCCTTCATCAGGCCAATATGCGAATGCAATGGCATTTTGTTATGTACATTTCCAAGCACCAGTGGCAATTGCAGAAAAAAACAAAGGTTCCTTACAAGGGATACTCAAGTCTTCAGCATCTGTCTTATGGGGATCATCTGAAATCACTGTAACTTTACTTTGTGTCATACAGACTACTCAGAGCTCATCTCTGCCTTACATATGAGGCAATCTGTGACCCTGTATTATTGGTAATGTTGCATATCCGTAAGTCAAATGGTACATGGATTATTCACTGAAAGGACCTTAATCTTGGTATGTGACATCAATAAAACATGCTGGAGGAAGAGCTATGTCTACCAGGGTTTAACAAACCTTTGCAACATACTCCCACTTAATGTCAAACAGTGCACCTCATTTACCCTCTTAAGATGTAATCTGTACGATTGGATGGGTGACCACAAGTTCACCATGGCAGTTCTGCCTGTGTCCCCCATGGACAGGAGCAATAGGTGCTGATTGTTTAAATAAGAGTAAGAGCTTGGCTAATATTATAGGGGTCCTAGAGCCATTAATCTGGTAAAGTCCAATGATCCTATGATCCCATAGGCAGATGTAAAATGCTCTGACTGACATCCACACACACCAGCTTGGCTACAGTGAGAATGGTATCACTACCAATTAATGTTTGTAGAACACTGCATAGCACACATACACTCCAAGTTGGATACAATGAGATTAGAGCCCCTACCTATTTAGTCTTGCACTCTACAGATCACAGTACATAAAATGCTCACTCGGCTCAAGTCTGATATTAACATGTTTTTAGGCACTCTTATGCTAGATAAAATAAGCAGGCCTTTTGAAAGACAGGAATTTTGAGTCCTGCATCACTTGCTACACCCAAAATAGTGAAAAACCCTACCTCTTTCTAAGTCAGTGTGGTAATCATATTTGGTTTGTAGGGAAATGCACATACACACACAAACACACCAAGTGGGCTGGAGTGAGATTCACACTTGTTTTGTAGGGAGATGCACATACACACACTAACTCACCAAGTAGGCTGGAGTGAGATTAAAACCTCTACCTATCTTATTTTGCACACTACAGATCACAGTACGTAACACATGTCACTGCTTAAGTTTGACATTAACATGGTTACTGGTAGTCTTATGGTAAATGACATCATCAGGCCTAGTGTAAAGCAGGAGTTTGGACACCTGCATCCACTGCAAGGGCCAACAAGTGAATATCCATTGCAGTTTGGAAGCCAGGGGGGATTCACAATTGTTTTATAGGGAGATGCACATACACACACAAACACAAGTGGCCATGTAGTGAGATTAAAACCCTTACCTATCTAGTCATACACACTACAATCACAGTACTTAATGCACTCACCACAGCTTAAGTCTGCTTGTTAAATGACTGCATGTGAACTACTTGCAGAGGACATACACATGGCCTGTGTTGAACAGTTTGTGTGGCCTGCAGAGTGACATTCGTTCTTACTGTCATCTGCTTCTAGTAGCCTAGCAACAGGGGCGGCTCGTGCCATTGGACTGCAGGACTGCAGCCCTCCCAGCAAAAAGATGGAAGTTTAGGCATGCATTTTACATTAATAAAAAAATGTATTTAAATATGTTCTTATGTTGGTTATTATAATGGTGTTGTTCTGCGAGTCTGCAAAGATCCAGAGCTCGAACTGCGTATGCTCGTCGAGTTCCGGGTTTTTCTTTTATTTTTTTAGTGACCGTATCTAGATTGCTGTAAAAACAGTCCAGATTAAAGAGAAGGCATCAGTGTGATGGCCAGAAGTCTATGCAGTTTAACCACACAGTATATTAGAAGGGGGTTCAGACTGCTACGTCTGCAGGCACATACGTGACATGGACGGCTGAATTGCTACTGAATTGTTCTCGCTCTCTTTTTTGAGAAGAGAGCAAGAACCAATCAGTAGCACTAAGCACAGTACTGTACTTGTCTTGTGTGTTATGGGGGGGGGGTAGTGGATACCGTTGGTGTTGGTGAAAGTAAAGTAGAACAACTTATTTTTTTTGGCTTGCCACTTGCCTTTAGCCTTGCTCGCTGGCTTGCTTATGAGCAGTTACAGGCATCAGTTATCACCATACTGAGTCAGAGAGGAAAAGAAAGAGTTCCTTTCTTTGTGAACTGAAGAGATAAATTGAGGTAGGTGCCGGACTCTGCTCTGTACCCTTGAGTTTTTTTCATGTTTATCCACTATTGTGTGATTGGTATATATAAGATGTTAGGGGAGTGTGGTGCCAAGCCCACCACTTGAGGGTATTGTATTGGGGGGGTGGTGTTTTTGAGTTATAATTTTTGATGTTGAAAAATTGATCAAGTGTAACTGGTTCTTGTGCATACCATCCAAGTACAGAGAAGTAGATTCTATTTGCAAAGGGCTGTGATAGTTACCCGTACTATTCACATCAGGTATCTTAAATTTGCCTTTGTCAAGCATTTTTGCTGTTCTTATTTTTTGTGCTTTTTGTCAGTATTTGTTGGCCATGGCTGGTCTGATCTTCCATATCATGGCCAAGTTCACATTAATGGACAGAGTTAGTATCATCCATATGAAAATGTCCGGTTGTTTGTTGGTTTATTTCCTTAGCTGATATATTAGATTTTTAAGCATTCAGACTAATGGGATAAATGTTTGATTGCTGTAACTCCGGGTTGATATTTTCTACCTCCTGTATATGTAGCAATATTATTTTTGAAGTTGCTAATATCTGACTTCTAATTCTAAGGGTGACCTTATTCTATGTTATTGCATCACACCAATGTCACAATTTCCTTATTACTAATATTTATTTGTAGCCTTGCATTCCTTCCCTGATCCAGACCTACTATTCTATTATCTTTCTAAGTTTATAAGAGCAATATTTAAAAATTGTCCTTAGTTTTGGGCCTTTATCCCACTTCTGTTTATGGCTTTGTCCAAATTTCTTGCTTTGAGGCTGAAAGGTATAACAAAAGTGTCAGGGCCATCACCATCAGCCAGAGACATTTCAAATGGTGACATACTTGTTGCACCACAGTCCCCCGCATAGTGACTCTGGATGTGTTCAAGCAAGACAAGGAGCAGTTATGCAATGTAAGTGTGCAGAGTGTCCCGCCATCCAAGATAGACAAAAGTACTACTGTGGCTTTTCATCTTTCCTTAATTTTGCAGAATGTTCTGGTTTTCTGTCTTATTTTTATACTGTTGATTTATTCTCCTTCTTATTCAGAAAATGCATGTTGTTGCAGTGCCTGTTGCTCTGTGTTTAAGTAGCAATGCTTTAATGACCATCAGATAAGCTTGTGTGAGATTGTAAGATGCAAGTAAGCTTTAGTGAGCATACTGTTAAAGAATTACCAATATTGAAAGCCTTTTTGTTGTTGCCATGCAGAGAATATTTACATAGCTAGATAGCGCATAAGCCTTAGGTATTGAAATGCATATGACAGTATTTGTAATAAAGGACAGGATTACAGTATTTTCAGAAGCTCATTACATTTGCTGGAGACTTGCAGTCATCTTTGCAGGCTTTACCCATAAACTAAACAGAATGCCAGTCTATCATGTGTGGTCCATAACCTGTGTGGTAATCCTTTAAGCAATTGATCTTGAGCTTGGTTCTTGTTTGCTCTTCATTTTTTACTTTGATCATGTTTTCTTCATGAAACAAGTAGATAATTGTTGTCAGGCAGCAGGTCTTTTTTGGATAAGAAACATTTTTACAAGTGGGGTATTGCTACTTTCAGCATGTTATTTGGTACTTTTATAAAGCTGAATATAAATTATCATTAGAACTGTAGTGCAAGGAGAAGTGGTTGAGGTGAGTGCTGCTTGTTTTTTTATACGTGATTTTGACTGGCATTCCAGTAATGTATTTAAAAAGGAATTTATTTTTTCATGCTTCACAACCTTTTTGTTTCCATCTAGATATTAAGTAAGCTGTCATGTAGCCAATGCATTGAAATATTTTTTTTTGTCTATAATTCATTTTTGTCTTGATTGGTCTCTCATAATGATGGTTTGGCAGTGGCACCCAGGGCAGCGTATTTAATTAAAGTCCCAGTTTTTGCAGTTTTTAGCATAGCTCTACCCCTTTCTAGTTCGCCATACCCCTTCCCATAGGTCCCACCCATTCAGCTGTCTCCTGCAGCCCCCATTTGATTTGAAGTCACCAGCCTCCACTGGTAGCAGTTAGGCAACTGTTTTTTTATCCTAGCTATGTAGCAACAGTATCCTTTTTGGTCATATGTGTCTGTTTGCATTTGGATAAGCAAGTCTGTGGCCTAAAACAAATTGCCCTGTCAATGCATCAGTACACAATATTATACATTACACAACTTGTTCACTTGTTAATGTATGTGCAATGACATCCTGCAGGCACAGGGGGATGTAAGTAAGTGCATTATCTACTGGGTATGTTGAGCAATGCAGACATACACACACACACACACACACACACACACACACACACACACACACACACACACACACACATATATATATATTTATGTATACAACAGGGATATATATATATATATATATATATATATATATATATATTTGTGTGTGTCTGATATATACATATATATATATATATATATATATATATATATATATATATATACATATATATATATATATATATATATATATATATATATATATATATATATATGAGTGTGTGTGTGTGTGTTTGTGTGTGTGTGTGTGTGTGTGTGTGTGTGTGTGTGTGTGTGTTATCTAGTTATATGGGGAGAGACACAGATGTATGTCTGTATGCATATATCTATATCTATTTATCTATATATATCTATATATATATATATATATATATATATATATATATATATATATATATATCTATGCTATTTACTATTTTATTGTAACCTACTACCTGGTTATTTACTGTCTTTGTTTATTTTTATTGTAACCTTTAACTTTGTTATTACTGTTGTGTTCATTGGAGCTTTTTTCCCCGGGCCTCTACTGAAAATGGACATACATCCAGTTAGACTAGCCCAGTCAACAAATGTGAAATAAAATAAATAATAAATAAATAAATCTCTCTCTCTCTCTATATATATATATATATATATATATATATATATATATATATATATATATATATATATGTGTGTGTGTGTGTGTGTGTGTGTGTGTGTGTGTGTCTATATCGCTATGTATCTACAGACATAATGCATTATACAAGGCATTGTGTGAGGAGCAACAGATTTGCACTTGGCTTAACTAAGTGTATGAGCATGTCCAGTGGGAGTTTTAGCTACTTATTAACTGATTCCAGCTCACACCTAGCTGTACACTAGTCTGGGATTTTGTGTATTACACAATATGACATCTGTCCCGGTTTCTGCACTGCTGCACTTCACTCACATTGGCTAAGATTTTCTGCAGTTGTCTTATGCAATTAATATGTGACAGCAGTTAAAATAGTACAGCACAAACAGACAGACAGTCTGTAGAAAACAAATTATTGATACCTTACATCCACACAAAGTGGATACATCTAGATTAAAACCATGGACACCATCACCCAAGGTGGTTGCCTTAGTCCTTTAAGCCACAGAAGTTGCTTGTCAGAGAGGGGGGGGGGTCATTCATCAAACAATCGCCCACATACATATTTAAATTGGTTATTCTTCCATTACCTAAGACATACATTGTATGATCAGTTTCTATAGTATTGTTTTGCGACTAGTTACAAGGGAACACTGCTGTTTTGGGAGTGGAGGAACAACACCACATCTTCTGCTGGGATACACATTAGTGTGACTATCATATAAACCCACTGTCTAACACCTCCCTTCAATGATGTACCTGTAATCTGTTGCAGTAAGACTGCATGTATTTTCCATGCATGAGGTCTACTGAATAGAAATGCAAACATGGCAGTGGAATGGGTATCTGTAATCCCATGTGGATGTCATTTCTGTCCAACTATCCCACTATACTTATTTGGATAAGGTACCAGGTCCATACATACACTGATATATCATAATAATCCAGTAGACTACTGTGTAGGTTACGGAATTACCCTGCAAATGCAGCAGTTGACACAATTCTAGTTCATGGCTGACTCTGTCTGATGCAAGCAGTATACGGCCAATACATGAATAGGTATAGGATGTGTGAGTTGTATGGCATCAATTTTAATATCTATATGTGAATGGGAGTAAGGTGTTAGTCCCTAGATCCCTAGGTTGTCAGTGAATTTGCTATGCATTGTCTCTTAGCTAACGCCAGGGCATACTGAGCATGTCTACGTCTGCCTACAGGGACATCAAAAGGGGGTTCCTCCTCTGAGTCCTCCTGTGATTGTGGTAACCTAGACACTGGTAGGGGCATGTATATCCCTTCCTTTTGCTGAGCCTGCTGCAGTTGTTTCCACAGGATGAGATTGTGCAGCATAGCACATACTGTGGATATTTGTGCACATGTGGCTGGAGTATATTGCAGGGCTCCACCAGATATATTGAGGCACCAGAGCCGGGACTTCAGAAGCCCAAACACATGCTCTGTGTTGTTCATAGTTTGTGCATGTGCCTCATTATGGCATTCTTGCATGGGTGTGTGTGCATTTCTTATGGGTATCATCATCAGTGGTTCCAAAGCATAGCCAGCATCCCCCAGTAAACTGACCTGTGGGATGTCCCCCTTACTAACATCTGGTACAGCTGTGATATTTGCCAAATATGGGAGTCATGTTAACTGCCAGGGTTGCCAGCACACATATTCAGGATAATACCCTGGGCATTGCACATAACCTGGCACTTAGAGTTGTAACCCTTGCAGTTAATGTAGATTGTACCCTGCTCACCAGGTGGTGCCTTGGTGTGTACATGAGTTTAATCTATGGCACCCAGTACGTCAGGGTAATGTGTTACATGGTAGGAGTATTGCATATTGCTGGCCCTCACCTCAGGGGAAAGGGGAAAAGATATTTGTGCATGGGCATGCAGAAGTATAGCATCCAATAATTGGTGGAGCATCCTGAATGCAGATGCTTGTGACACCACTATCATGTCTCCAGTTGGCCTTTGAAGAGTACCTGTAGCTAGTATCCTAAGGGCTACACATATCTTTGTCTCCACTGGGATGGGTTCCTCTCTGATAGCTTTGACTCTGAGTTGAGGGTGGCAGAGTTCAGAGAGTTCTTGAAATATGTCCCTGTCTATCCTGTAGTGATCTACAATTTCCAGCTTATGTAGCTCCTGGAAGGTTACCCTGGGCCTGAACACTCTTCTCCTTCTCTGTCTAGGCCTATTGTCATCAGCACCAGCAGCTTTAACTTCAGCATCTAGCACATACAGATGTAGCAGACCTGCAGCAGCCCCTAGCATTATCCCAGTTAAAATTCCCAAGTGTCTACTCCAATAGCCCAAACTATTGAGGGAAAATCATAATGTAGGATATGCATATTTTATAAGTTCTGCTTTAGGTCCACCACATGGGAGTGGCTAATTATGATGCAGTTCACCTGATCAGGATATAATTAATATAACTTAAAAGCCCTACTTTAATGTACACCACGCAGGAAAGCACCATGGTACGCAGCTTAGCTTATACAAAAGTCAAAAATATTTATTGAAGATATCTGGTTTTAATTGATTGCTGCCTACGTCATCACTGTCATGTGGGTAGTCTGTCTACATTAACATGCTAAGGTATGTGGTGTGCCACAAAAATACAAGCAATGGGAACAAAAAAAATACTAAAAATACTAAAACACCCCCCCTGATGTCATCCACATCCTCTGGGAATAGCAACATCGTGTAGGGGCCTACATGAAGTAGATATGCAGACATGGTTTCTCCCTTTAGCAAGTCAGAAAATTAATTTCATTTGCATATACATCTGTGCTGACAAGCCTAGAGATACTACACAGTTCATAGCCATATGAGCTTGATAACAACACGTATGCATTGTTGTATGGACCCAAAGCAAGGTCCTACAGTATATTTGTAAAAAACATATTAGAAATGTTTTAAGCATGTTTGCACACTATGGCACAAAGCACAAATATGCAGAAATTATTTTAAAAAAATTATTATTAATTTTACATATTCCCTTCCTTTTTCAGACATCCACAATGTACCTTTTGCACATATATGTATGTTATCTAACATTTTCTGGGGCATTATATCCATATATCCATATTTGTGGACTTTTACATCCTTTTTTACCCATATAGACTCCTGTACATGTTAAAATTCCACTTACACTATGGACAATGTCACAACATCTACATGGATGCCTTTCTGCTTGTTGCATCACTCTACCTGGGTCATTTTTATAAAATTCAACTGCTTATGAGGTAAACTGCATTCCACAGAACTTTCCTTGTTTGCACATGCTTGCTAGCTACTAAGCGACACTTGCTAAATCTAAATTTGTTCATGCTCATGTACACATCCAAAAAATAATTGTGTAAGTTTACTGAATTCCCCGCTCTCTCTTCTCTTACATTCGGTTTTCTAGTTTGATACTGATTTTTATGAGCTGGCTGCTCGTACCTCTACAGAAGTATGTATAATGCACAGTTGAAACATAAGTACACACTCATCCTTTCCTTTCATTTCATATTTAATTTTTTGCTGACTTCCAGTTACTTAATAAGTACACTTCCTTGTATACATGCTGCATCTTAGTGAGCTATTGCTTTCTGTGATATGATTTCAGCCCTTTTCTTTCTTGTTTAACCTTATAGCTGCATGTATCTGTGTCTATTAGTACTATTATTATCTATAAAGAAACAACTGAAATGATACTGTGTAGGCTTTTGACATCATTTGAATAGTTTGCAACACCTAATAAGTGTCTGTTACCTTGTCTGCAACTACATGGTAACATTCAAACCACTGTCACCACTCCAACTTACCCACATCGTAGTCATGCTAGAGGGAAGTGACAAAACTGGTATACTATCCTGTTTATTAATACATACTGCTTTCATGCCTTGGTCAACCTGGCAAATCCACATAACATATATGTAGCATTCTTTTGTACTTGTGTTGCTCCATATTCTACTCTTGCATAATTACACACAGTGTCACTGCCATTACCAGTGACATACCACAGATATTGGAAGCCCACACCACTGTATGATGATGGTACTATTCTATAAAATTGTGATAATGCAGTGCAGACAATATGTCATTATGGCTGAATCAAAATGCAGTGTCCTCAACCACACTTACTCTATTACAAGAGATGTAAATCATGAATGTCCTATTATGGCTTTTATCAGTGGTCTTACTGAGATTATAGAATGTTACATTCCTTCAGTAACTACTCAAGACAGAGTAAATAACAACTAACAAGTATGCTATTGTTGATCATACTATGCTGTGTTCTGCTTTTTGTCACTGTGTGCTGCAAAAATAGTATTGTGTGCTTAATGAGCTAGTATAGCACCTTATGTCTAAAATACTCCCCGGGATTTGTGAACACAATGCTTACCTGTTAGCATGACGAGCAGCAGTGCTAATCGCATATGCATGCTGCTCATCACGCCTACATGAACGCAAGCAAGTTCTTGTGCCCAGCAACAGTGTTGGTGGCTATGAAAACATGGTGAGCAGCACAATCATGCACAGTAAACAAATAGGCTTGTTTATGGAAAAACCTGTTAAACATTTGTGTGCGGACAGCAGGAAGAGCTACATAGGGCATATAATGCAAGCTGTAGCAGGTAGGGAAAGTGTACAGAGTGCAATGTGCACATAAATCAAATATATGAATACAGAAATATATAAGAAAGGAGGGTAAACAGCAAGGGCAACTTCAATAGATGGGTTACCAATCAGGGAACAAGTACTGAGGACAATGTGTGCAGAAATCAAAGAGATATATAAAGAAATATGTAAGAGGGTAGGGTAAATGCTCAAATTGTTCTAAGATAATTAATTTAAATGTACTTATTTCACAAAAACACTTTTGTAGTAATAAAATTGTGCAATATGTATGTCATAATAATTTAATGGCAGTCATAATTCATGAACAAATATAAGAAATAAAAGCAAACATTATATTATAAGATGTAACAATTATGCAAATTAACATTTTAGCAGAGAGGTTTACATGAGATATGAATGTCAAACCACAAAAAGCTCGACAAACCAGTAAATGCACAAAAAATGGAAAACTGAGCCTCCAAAAACGTAATTTGTAAATGAAAAGGGACAGATTTATTAAGCGCTTTCGGAAGGGTTAATACCCCTCCTTCTTCAGAATAAAAGTAAACGAACAAACACAAAATGCAAGCTACAATGCTATTTAAAACTAATTAAACATCAGGTGATCACTCTAATTCATTGATTCAATTAAGCTAGTGCTACACAGGCAACCTAGTAATGAATGCTTACTTCTTTTAAAACAATGTCTAAAGCATTGTTTACCTGCAATCAGTAACTTTTTAAGTAAAAAAGACTTTTTTGTTAATGGGAGGGTTCCTGATGGTTTGCCCATGCAACAAAGTGAAAGTGCACATGTAAACACTGACATCTTGGCTCTCATCAACGAATTCGACTATAAGCTGTTCAAATGTAAGAAACTCCAGCTGGAGGTGGCTTACCTTGAGGAGTGTCTTGATAAAAAGATAGTTCCAAAAGGGTTAAGACAATGGAGGTTTCCAGTAGGATTAATTAATGGTTCAAGTCTTCATAACAGACTTTTGGACTTATTTGATAAACAAGGCTTTGATTTTATGCGAGTGTTAGTTGGGCATTATTTAGAGCAAATTGAACAGTATCAACAAGACTTGGAAACATTGGAAACGGACATTAAGGACAGCTCTGACTTTTCAAGGTATAAATATGAATACACACGCATTTTTTCCAATATTGATGCAACTATGAAAAGACTGTCAGCTAATAAAGAAAAGAAAATCAAGAGAGACTTGCATCAATATGCTAACCGCAAAGCCTACCCCATGCCCCCTTTGGTTACTCAAACTAAGTTCGGGTTTAGGGGAACAATTGACACACACGAAAGTAACCACCAAGTAGTACGAGAGGCACCTTCTTTTCAGGCCAATTCACTTCAGCATTTAGAACAAGGAGATCTTTGTCAAGATGCTGACGTTAACCAGGGTTCCAATAACTCAAACCAAACAAATGACAATAACTTTGTCAACCATAGGGAAGGTAATGGTAACCTTATATATAACGCCAACATGCCTGATGCACAAAATGTTCAGGATTTTCTCCACGGACAGAACACTCACCAAAGGAACTTGAGATCCAACAAAAATCAGAGTGTTCCGACGTACAAGAGGAATCAGAGGAGGAGGTAGTAGAACCTCCTCTATCATTGGAAATTGTGCACAGTACTGAAGGCGACTTTAGGATTTACAATTACACTACCTTTAGAATTGATCAAAACACATGTAACTTTTTTTCGAAAGGTTTAACTTTCGTTCCAGACACTCACTTTGATTTAGTAAAGACTATTATTGATGTTAAACTATTTACACGTAAGTTAAACCTAAGAATCATGTTAGGAGACAGGCCCACATTGCTTAATAATTTTAGACTAGCCAGTGTCTTTAATCCACCATTACAAGAGAAACTCAAAGCCTTTGACCTGGCTTGTGAGTTAGATTTAAGACATCTGGCAGCTAAAAATGACCATGCCAAAGGACTCAGGCTTAACATCACTCCGCAGGAAAGGGACCTCATCAAGACCTTGAGGGAATGCAATATTAGGGTTATGAAACCCGATAAGGGGAATGGGCTCATTTTTATGGATCATTGCATATATGTCAACAAAATGTTAGCCCATTTGGAGATAGGTCCATACCAGGAGGTTAGTACTAACGAGATCAATGTGGCCTATGCTAAGGTTAGAAGTACGTTAGATGATTTACTCTTGGAAAACACTATCGACATGGACCTACATAGATATTTAACTATGACATCACCTAAATTGCCAGCTTTCTTCGGGGTCCCAAAAATTCACAAATCAGAGCTAGACCCTCCGTTCAGACCCATCGTTGATGGAAGGGGGTCAATTTTGAGTGCTTCAGCCTCATACATAGACTCCGTACTTAAACCACTCATTGCAAAAGAAAAAACAAGTTTGCAAGGATTCGTGGAGCTTTCTGGGTGAAATCAATGACATCTCATTTAACCCAGAACATCTCCTTCTTACAGTAGATGTGAAGGACCTCTACACGGTGATCCCACACAGTGTGGGACTTGAGTGGATAAGGGAGTTTTTATGCATGAGAAAAGTTAATGATAATACCATCTGCTTGGTTGAGACACTCTTAGAAATTATTCTAGGTTCCAACTTTTTTGGTTTTGAAGGGCGCACTTACATTCAGACGTCAGGGGTGGTGATGGGCTCACCCTGCGGAGGGGCCTATGCCAATTGCATTATGGCTCATTGGGAGAACACCTTACTTTTTCATAACCCTGATTTTAAGAGAAATGTCGCCTGGTACACTAGGTACCAGGACAACATGTTCTTCCTATGGAAAGGAGTTCCAGAAGACATTCCCCTTTTTATTGCCACCATTTCCAGATTAACTCACTTTTTGGAGTTTACCTTTGAGTTTCATGACACTTATATTAGTTTCTTAGACATTTTGTTATACAAGGACAAGGTGAACTCGAGGTTTACAAGTAGAATTTACAGGAAGCCAACATATTCTAATGGCTTCCTACATTTTTCCAGCTGTCATCCGTACCATCAAAAGCGAGCTGTAGTAAAAGGGCAGATGGTACGAGCGGCTAGGATGGTCACGGATGAGGCTGATTTTGTGGGTGAATGTAATAACCTGTCCGAAATGTTTTTGAACAGAGGGTACCCTCACAAACTGGTGAGTGAGATAAAGGAGGAAGTAGTCTCTAAGCGCAGTGCAGGGTATTTTCATCCTATTTTAGGTTTCCAGTTAACATCTATAAGTGATATTGAGGCTGATAGCATGCGAAAGGGAAACCTTATTGGTACAAATTGTCAACACAACATGAGGTTTTTGTGCACATTTTCTATAGATCATCTTTTTATTAAGGACATTTTGTGCAAAAATTGGAGAATTTTGTCAAGTGACGGGGATTTTCATGACCAGTTTGAAGTACCTCCAGCAATTACATTTAGAAGAGGAGTCAACCTAAAAACCCTTTTGCAAGCTGGAAAACCGAAGCTGAGAACATCGGCCTTTAGTATGGGTAAATGTGGCTTTTGTAAACAATGTAGATTTATAAAAGAGGGATCTTCTGTCAAAATTAATAACATTGAATATAAAGTGAAAGGTAAATACAATTGCAATTCTAGAGCAATTGTTTATGTGGCAAACTGTAATTTATGTCAGGCCTTCTACATCGGTAAGACCGAGCGTAGGTTAAAACAGCATATGTATGAACATAACTACGCTATTTCTAAGAAGGAACCTATTAATGCTTTAGCTTGCCACATTATTAAACATCCAAGCCACCAGTTTCAATTTTTGTACTGAAACAGGTGGATGATGCCCCACTTATAGGTCCTTGGCAGATTCAACTTGAAATGGAGGAGCTGTTTTGGCAAATAAGGACTGCAGCCCATTTTTCTCCAGGTTTAAATGAACAAATCTCCATATCATGTATTTTGAGGAAATTAGCATTAAAAAGATAGCTATAAGGAGATGACATTTAGTTAGTTAGTAATTTTGTCATTTAGTGAACACATTTTTTGGAACTACATCCTTTTAGATATTGGATGTAATTAACTTCAGTTAAGTGAGCCCTGGTTGACAAGTTGATTTTAAGTCAGTTTTGGTTTGTAACCCAACACTACCCATTGTAATAATTTATGGTCAGTAATGAAGTATGTATTTTTAAATATACATTTTAAATATTAGTTTATATGCTTGCTTATGAGCATTTTAAGCATTTCAATGCTCTTATATTTAATTCTGTGTAGTTTTTTGTCAGTACTAGACATTGTTTTAAAAGAAGTAAGCATTCATTACTAGGTTGCCTGTGTAGCACTAGCTTAATTGAATCAATGAATTAGAGTGATCACCTGATGTTTAATTAGTTTTAAATAGCATTGTAGCTTGCATTTTGTGTTTGTTCATTTACTTTTATTCTGAAGAAGGAGGGGTATTAACCCTTCCAAAAGCGCTTAATAAATCTGTCCCTTTTCATTTACAAATTACATTTTTGGAGGCTCAGTTTTCTGAGATATGAATGTCATTAACATGCTGAATTGAGATGACAGTTAGTAAGGACAGTATATGCATTATGGGATATTTGCATAGCGTGCATTTAATCAATATAACATGTTAGAAAATATGAATGGCTTAGAAGCCACAATCTTCGTTTGCAAGTATCTATCCCATCCTATCAGTGTTACCACTGAGCTGTGTATGCCCATGTCACAGAAACAGGCATAACTTATGTAGGAGGAGGATCACCCTTGAAGGGAATTATGCACTGTAATATTCTAATGGTTATGCACCCCATATGTACATGTGTGTGGTGTTACAAATGTGGGAGTAGAGTGCAACATATGTAATACCCTTGCATAAGCCATTCTTGCTGACAGTTATTTTTCAGACAGATAAGAAAAGATGCATACACTGTACTATGATGTGATGTATCCCTGAGTGCTGTGTATTGTAGGCATCTGCCACAGGACAAAACAATGGATTTAGTCACAAACAACTGAAGTTAATGCATGGATTAAGAAAGGATCCCTGTTAATGAATGTCATATCAGTGCGTCAGACTGATGGCAATTAAATGAGTAAGCTCATGTGTACACAATTGTGATCAGTCATATATTAAGGAAGGTTTCTCTGATTTTTGTACATATACCATCAAAGAACAGACACCACAATAGTCAATGCATGTGTCAAAGTAGCACTCTCACTATGACATTGGCAGAAAAATTGTTTTCTGCCATGAAATCCAAAGGTATGTTAACATGTCTTCACTTAACAATTCAATGGATAATAGCAATGTGGTCTAATGGTTGTTGTGTGATGTCAGTACATTGACACAAAATGAATTCCTATGCTAGAATTGAACATCCAACTAACAATATGGTATTAATCACATACACCTCAGTGGAACTGGTATCACAGCTGTTGAACTCCACTTATGTGAAGTTATTAACTCAGCATTACTTTATTTTCCCATTATATTTATCTGATGAAATGGATGGGGAAGCCTTTGCTACTCCATACATACAAAGTGTAATTGGGGGTGGGAGATGTCATTCTTGCAATACAGTTAAGGAGACAAATGCTTACAGTTACTCAATGCTATTTTGGAAAACTTACATAACGTTGAGAAAATCAACACCCTAGTGGGATCAATTAACATGCCATGGTATAAGTGCATCACCAATTGTCATATGTGTGGTTATGCAAAAGTATTACATCATGTGTATGAATCAAGGAATACTTGTCCCTGTACTTATTTAGAAATAATCATGCTGTATGTCAGACACAATTGCCTGATGCCAGGTATACCCAAACACATCTGTGGCCCTCTACTTTTGTCACTGTGATGGAAGAATAGCAATTATGTACAATGTGGATATAATCTGGTATTGAAACACATGCCTTACTTAGGCAACAACATGCATTACATCGTTTCATATCCTCAGTCCCGAGGAGGCATCTCACTACAAATGGTATGGAAGGACAATCTATTTAAATGATAGCATCACTCTTCAATGCAGCCTTTCAAGAAGAAATTTAGAATAAACTCATATAAGAGGAAACAATATCTGTACAGAAACATAGCACATGTGTGTGACAACACTGTTAACAACATGAACATTGACTGGTAGCAGTGACATTGTGATATGAGCTATATACCTAATATCTCAAGCTAATGAAGTTTGGTTGAAAGAAAAGTGATATCTGAGATTTATTTTATAGCTGTGACACTGCATAGTTTAATGGATGTCATTACCATTGTGTATTATCTTGATGTTTTGACTAAAACGTGGTTACACAGTACAAGCACACTGTATAGATATACATGGTCCCTATTAAACTATCCCACATTTCAAAGTTCGAATGTCATATGGCCGTCACCATATGATCGAACTTTGAAAAGTTTGAAGGTGAAAGGCAATGGCTTCATATACGCAGAATGGGAAAACTTTCCTTTTTCTGCACTGAAGTGCGGTCTCAGAGTTAGTATATTTAACTAGGTGGGTGTGGGGGGTGCAGGAGGGCTTGCCCCCCCTGCTCAGAGTGTTAAGGTAAGTGTTTTTTTCTTTTATGTTTTTATTACATATTCGAAGATTCCAAGTTGCGCTCATATGTTGTCGAACATATAAGGTTCAAAATTTTGAAGCTTCAAATATATAATATAGACCTGATATACATCATCTATGTAATGGCAGCCTGTTCTGCACAGTAAGTGGAAGAAATACACATTCACAGAATACAGTCACTCCTGTATTTGAACTTCCTACCTATCTACTAACAGAATCTATACCCAAATGTATTATAGGTACACACCAGAGAGGAGGTCTGACTTTATTTGTGTGAGAGTGCACTATTGAAATCATGACCTTATCAGTGTACTGCAGACAGTATGTGTTTGTGGACAGAGTGAAAAGGGGATGTCAGATTGATCTGACCCTGTAAATGTATCTCACAAGTGTGAGTGAAATGAGCATACCTGTTGAATTAATACTTCAGTGATGCTGTTGCTCCACCATTACACAGACAAGTTGACTGTTGTGAGATTAGAACACCCTATTTAGTTAGACAATCTAGAGGACACAATCCTTAACAAAAGTGCTACTACAAAAGTCTGACTTCTATAGAGTGGGAGTACACTTTATAGAGGATGACATCAGTGTTGTCTTGCAGAGAAGATGGTGTTGGTAGAAGGCTCTGACACTGATGTAGACTCACCCTACAGTAACATCAGCATTGTGTTGTAGAGAAGATGATACTGAGAAAAGGGGTTTGATACTGATGTGGACTCACCTGCACTGTAAATGTTTCTCCGGGCTATGTCAGTGAGACCAACAGTACATAAGTTCATATTTACACAGCTGTATACACACACCACATATAAGCTGACTGCTGTAAGATTGGAACCCCCTACCTGTGTAGTTACACAGTCTAGAGGACACAGCATATAACCTAAGCACTGCTAATGAAGTCTGCCTTTTACAGTATGATGGTATGGTGTAGATAAGTTTAATTTCTTATTCTGAGTTAGAGATGATTTTGCAATGCTAAAGTTTTTGTGCAAAGCCGTATTTGTTAACATGAAGGAGTAAGAGCAATCTTCTGGTCAATAATAAATACATAATGCTGACTGATGTAGGTCAGCTATGCTGTCATTAATGTACATTGCAGTACTGAGACTGACATGCCCCTGTGTTGTGTACATTAGACATGCACATTTGAGAAACACAGGATGGACATGGCTCATAAGGTCAGGATGATGGTATGTAAACATTAATGAATGCTACTGTTATTAGCAATGTTATCTGCCGATGTATGGACAATGTGTACTACCAATACAAAACAATCCTTAATGTTCCAATGCAGTAGGGCTACGTAATGATGAAGTATGTTTTACATGTCTCTGCATGGTTGTATATCATTTCCAAATGTAAGTGCTACAGTACAGACCTAACTGTACAGAATGAAGTGGTCAGTCAACCACACAGTTGAGTACATGAAGTAATTTCCACGTAATGAAGAAAGATGATCCAGTAACAAAACTAAACTTTGTTCAAAATCTCTTTCTAAAGCACAATGCTGAGAAATTTATTTACAAGGATGTTGGCAAAGTATTAGTGCATGCATGATTATATCTTGAGGTGTTGAACTTGGAATGCGAAGTAGCATTGTTTAGTGTTGTTCAGTTGTGGTCCATGCCAGCTTTTTTCAATAAGGAGCAGAGAGAACATGCTGTGATTGTGATTAAATGTAGAATAGATCTTTTTTTATGTTAACATGTTGCAGATACACACTTTACATGTAGTCTACCATTGACATGTTAAGGCCAAAGCTTAATTCAAAAATGAATTGTTTTGCTTGACATCACTGTTTGTGAGATGTTAGGCCACAAGCAAACAAGGGCTCACTGCTGAAGGAAAAAAAAGTGAAAACTTTAATTTGGTTAGCCTTCTGTAAAGCAAACAGGCTTAGTAATAAGAAGCAGTCATCAGCTTTCTGGGCAGAGTAAATCTGCCTGTCAGCTAACTTTCTCTGTTGCACAGGGTGTAAGCTCAGTGAGCTAAATAAAAAGCAGGGTTCAAATCCAGTATGCAGAACATTTTACAAAGGCTGGCAGAATGTGTTCATCATCAATAATTTTGATCATGACTGTAAGACTACATAGGAATGACTATCCTAAATATGCTGATTGCCCAATTTGTCTCAGTAATACCTACTGAAATAATCTTTCTACATCTACAATATACAATATGTTAAACATGACACATATGGTATTATTTTCAAACAGTTATTATAAATCAGCGGATATCCTGACTATATGTGTAGGGCAGGATGTCTTGTGAAGTATGGGCATTATGCTTCCTCAAACTAAGGATGGGAGCCACATGATATAAAATGAACATTTTATCCATCACCCTACTGAATATATAACAGTATTACAGTTCTGATCCAGAGGAGGTGACGATGGACACATAAGAGTTTGTGTTATGACACATGTATAAACACCAGCATGATGTGTCTGTATTACTTGTTTCCTCATTCAGAATGTGTTCTGCTCTGTACCATTAAGCAATTGATATAGGGACAGAGAAGGTATAGGATTGACAATAACTAATACAGTCTCATACATTTGGTTGAAAAAGGTGTAGGAAATTGGAAGCATGATGTTAACATGAGGATGGCACTTTGTTGATAACAGATTTTGCACACTTATAGAAGTATTATTAGCATGGGCAAAAAATTACATTACTGTACAACAAACCTTTAAGAAATACTGTTCCAATGGCTCAAGACCTTCAATAATAAAAGTGAACTTGTAGCTAGCGTACAAACTTTTATTTAAACACTTTCGTCCTCAGACTTCCTCAGAACTGTTAACAAACAGCATTCATATTAACTCACTTTTGTACATTTTTAACTTAACTTAACAAACATAATTACCTAATTAACTAATTAATTAATAAAACCATCTTGCAAAAAAGGAGGGAATACAATCATTCTTTATTTAAACACATTCTCCTGTTTTTTTTAAAAAAACACTATAAGTTGATTACTTCATTTAACCCTGGCTTTTTGTCTGCCTCAAAATCAACTTGCCAATAAGTTTCCCTTTGTTCCAAATATTTTTTATAATCCCCACCTCTTAATTCTAGGGTGGCTTGTTCTGCTATGGAAAAAAATATTTTTTTATGAGCTACACATTCAATAGAATGCTTATATAAAGCATTATTGTCATCTCTCTTTTTCATACTGTACTGGTGTTCTCCAATCCTTTCAAATAGGGCTGTAGTAGTTATACCTATATAGAACAGTGTACATCCACTACAAATACTAATGTATACCACCCCCCTAGTTCTACAGGTAAAGTGTCCTAGAACCTTGACGGTTTGTGGATAAGTCTATACAGATATGAATGGCCCTTCCAAAATGAATCAGCAAAACCTACAACTACCACATTTTAACATCCCATTACTTTCATGTGTGGCTAATGCACTTGGAATATACCTACTACTATCTCTATGCAACAAGCTCTTTAAATTATATTTGCTCTTGTATACAAAACTGGCGTGTTGTCTACTGTTCTAAACAACACATTGTTGCCTTCCAAAGTTTTCCAGTTGTTTTTAATAATTCCCCTAATCACAGCACTGTCAATTGTCATCCCCAAATTTCAAGCCTTTTGTTTTCACCATCATTTGTTTTCTTACTTTTAAGCCTATGTTTAAGAATGGGGGGTACAATTCATTCCTTTTTCTGTGGGAAACTACAGTTTTACAAGACATATACTCCAAATTGCAAATTTGTTATCATAAAAGATTTGTAGATGATTTTTTTATTATTGAAGGTGACAACGAAACAGTAAAACACTTTGTTGACACAATTAACCTTAAGTCTGAATTTTTTAAAATTACAGTAGGAGATAATGGTTGTGTTGTTAATATTTTGGATGTTCATGTAGAATGGAATAGTATTTCAATCAATTTTAAAAGTAAGATGCATAGAAAAGATGCTTTCACGAACAGTTATTTGAGTAATAAGAGTAATCATCCTTTGTTTATTAAGAAAAACATACCCAAGAGATAACTTATACAGGCTAGTAGAATGACCAGTGATTATGCTGTATTAAAACAGGAATTTAAATTTATATGTGACATGTTTATCAAAAGAAAGTATGACAAGAAATATTTAAATGAACTAGTAAGTGATATCACACAAAAAAGGTATGAATTATACCCCCCATTCTTGAACATAGGTTTAAAAGTAGCAAAACAAATGAAAGTGAAAACAAAAGTTGCTTGGTAATTTAGAGATGACAGTTGACAGTGCTGTGATTAGGAGAATTATTAAAAACAACTGGAAAATTTTGGAAGGCAACAATGAGTTGTTTAGAACAGTAGGCAACAACCCCAGTTTTGTATACAACAGCAAGTATAATTTAAAGAACTTGTTGCATAGAGATAGTAGTAGGTATATTCCAAGTACGCTGGCCACACAGAAAAGTAATGGGATGTTTAAATGTGGTTTTGCTGATTCATTTTGGAAGGGCCAGTCATATCTGTATAGACTTATCCATGAGCCATCAAGGTTCCAGGACACTTTACCTGTAGAATCAGGGAGGTGGTATACATTCGTATTTGTAGTGGATGTACAGTGTTCTATAATGATGTGACTACTAGAGCCCTATTTGAAAGGATTAGAGAACGCCAGTACAGTATGAAAAAGAGAGATGACAATAATGCATTCCATTGAATATGTGGCCAGTATTTCTTGCAATTTTGTTTAGTTTTTGACAATACTGGTTGGAGTTTCTTTTGATTACTGTACCTTTGGCAGTCAAAACTTATACAAGTATCATTAGTATGGACAAAAGTACATCACTGTATAACATATGTCGGAATTTGAGCCTTTGTCAGTAGAAATTAAACTTTAAAGACAGGTTAATTATCTTAGCTCACCCCATAAGAGCTTATACTGTACTAACGTACAATCACACATTGTAAGAGACACTCACAACATCTTCAATAAAAGCACTAAGCAGGCAGCAGTATTTGTTACACTTATATTAGTTGTAGCCTCACGTCCATATTACATAATATCCAGCAGCCTGATATGGGTTTATATCACATCATCGAAAGAGTAAAATTTCGAATCACGTAACATCGAACTGAATACATTGAACCAGTAAAACATTGAAATGATGTTAATGGAAGTTTTCAATGGGGACATGGCACATTAAGGGTGTAGGCAGGGGGTAAGCCCCCCCATTCCCCCACATGGGGGGCTGTGCCTCCACACCCCCCGCTACTTAAATATACCAACTCTGAGATTGCGCTACAGTATAGGAAATGGAAATCTTCCATTTCCACACTGTAGTACACTGAAGTGCGATCTCAGAAGTGGTATATGTAAGTGGCTGGGGGTGTGGTGGGTGCAAGGGGTCTTGCCCCCTGCATGGATCAATTTGTTATTGATCTAAACTCCACATCTTGTTTTTTTTTTCCATTTCGATGTTTTACAGTTCGAGGTATTCGGTTCAATGTTTTGTGATTAGATATTTTACTCTTTCAATGATGTGATATAAACCTGCCTGATATATATATATATATATATATATATATATATATATATATATATATATATATATATATATATATATATATGACTAAGTGTATTACAGTTTATTACCTAAACCCTGTTTTATTATAGCACAGTAAATGTATTGTTATTTGTGCTAAGCTAACTGCAATGCAGTCTAAGGCAAAAATTCACCACATTTTGCAATAGCACTTGCAATGCCATTTAGCATCATATTGTACACTTGCTTATTGTCAGACCTCATGTAAATGCTGAGGACTAAAACTGATAAAACAGAAGGAGGGGCACATGAAAGAGACTTATAAAAACAGGCAGTAAGAGTTGCACCTCATGCTGAATTTCAACAGACTTAATCATTATCTCCACACAATGCAATGAAAATCCTACTTCCCACCTGTCAAAAATCACAACAGTGAAGGGGAAGTGATAAGGTATTCAGCCAATGGAGGATGGCGGTATTAGCTGTCAGCAAAGCAATGACGGCATGAAAATGCTATAAGATGAAATGTACATCCATAAGCAACATGAATAGTTATTAGTACAAAGGCTGAGAGAGAAGGGGTGAAGATAGAGACAGATGGACAGACACATATCAAAGGGTGGCATTATGGCTCATTAATGCACATCCTTATGGTGTGTCCTCAGCATTCACCTGTCATGCTGTTTATCATCAAGAAGTTGTAGGAGAGGAAAAACATGATTAAGACATAAGTAGAATGAGGGTGGTTTACTTATTCTTCCTTATGGGCATGGATGTGTTTGCAAATGCTTTTTTGCAACAGTATTGCAAGTATGGTCATTAAGGGGCACAACTGGATAAAAATTTAGATGTATGTCATGAAACATATCATAAATGTATAACTTCACAGTAAGAAATAATGTGACAAACATATAGACTCGAATCCTTGATGCTATGGCAAAAAATTAATCTTCAGACAAGCAATTTATGTCAACGCTGCACAGATGAAGTTGCATTTTATTTACTTCAATAGTCAAAGAGCTATTAGAGTAACTGTTGCCAAGAATTGCCTTTATTCTGCCTTTACTCAGTATTATGATAGCACAGAATGTTTAAGCACCTTTACACATGGATAACCAGACTACTGCTGGTAATGGCTACAACTGACACGGTTTTGCCATAGGACAAAAGCTGCCATTCACCATCATTCATCATTGGTGTGTGATGCCAAACTCTGTGCAGATGCTAAGGATAAAAAGTGAAAGCTTGCTTATGGGCCATTCCTGTCCATGTGTATTGTATGTGATTCTATTCTTTGACTAGATTAAACATGTGAAAAAGGGGTAGATATGAAACTGGTGAAATTGGAGAGGGTGCAGCAAGCAGAGGTGAGGATACAGAGGAATTTGCAGGAAGGTATTATGGGAGGGCCATAGCTACCCACTTCTTCACAACAGAAATGTAAAACTGTAGACAAAATGTACTGTCACCACACAGAGGGTAGGCAACAACAACAGGATAATGTTGTAGAGCCAACTGTACCAAATCAAGTGCGTCAAGAAGACAAATAGGTAAGTGGAAAGGTATGTATGGGTCGATTGTTTTTTTTTTTGTTTTTTTTTTGGTAGGAAAGCTGTACATTTTTTTCAGGTTCAAAGAGACAAGAATATTTGGGAAGGGCTTAGGAATGTGAGGGTCAAGTAGGTAGTGTTGGTGAGGAAGCAGAGACAGACATACAGGATGTACAAGACAGACAGTGATGGTGATGGACACTAAAGGTCGGAGGACACCAAGACTCAGGATAGGTATGGGACATTGAAGACACACCCAAATTAAGTCTGAGAACAGTGAAAATTGAATCCTTACCCTCAGAACTGTCATCACTGTGTGATGTCTCAGTTTCCTGTGTCAGTGCTTGTAGTGGCATTATCTTGGCAATATGAAGAATCACCTTTTCTACAAGATTCTGATAGGCCACTTTCCATAATACCATCCATTAGCCCTGTCATCTCTTGCTGGGAAAGAAAATCAACATCTTCTGTACTACTGATGCTGCTACTACTACTACTACTACTACTGCTACTACTACTACTACTACTACTACTACTACTACAACTACTACTACTACTGCTACTACTGCTACTACTGCTACTACTACTACTACTACTGCTGCTACCACTGCCACTACCACTACTACTACCACCACCACTGCTACCACACTACCACCACCACTACCACCGCTGCCACCACCACCACCACCACCACCACCACTGCCACCACGCTACCACCACTACCACTGCTGCCACCACCACCACTACCACCACCACTGCCACTACCACCACTGCCACCACTGCTGCCACCACCACCACCACCACCACTGCTGCCACCACCACTCACCACCACCGCCACCACCACCACCACCACCACCTGTACCACCACCACCGCTGCCACCACCACCACCACCACCACCGCTGCCACCACCACCACCGCCACCACCACCACCGCCACCACCACCACCGTCGCCACCACCACCACCACCACCACTGCCACCACCGCTGCCACCACCACCACCACCACCACCACTACTACCACTACTACTGCCACCACTACTACTACTACTGCTACTACTGCTGCTACTACTACTACTACTACTGCTGCTACTACTACTACTACTACTACTACTACTACTACTACTGCTGCTACTACTACTACTACTACTACTACTACTACTACTACCGGAGGGTACCACTGCACCAGCAGCTGGCAAGATCTACCTGAAGCAGATGATACAGGTAGGCAGGATTTGTGGAGGCAGCACTGAGAGGTTGGGACCATGAAGTGTGGATGTCAACCTTGAAGTGCTGGGTGTCGGTGCTACAACCAATGGAGGGAAGGCAGGCCAATCCACAGCAATCGGTCTACCTATCTGTGGCGAATGTCATTTTTTGTAAGCATGAATGTATGACAACTAAACCTTTTTAAGCCATATAAAATATACAAAAAAAATGAAAAAGAAGGGGTGGGGTGAGATAAAAAAGAGAAAACTAGATCCAATCCTTATTCTCTAACATCATTCTTAAAATATGTAATAAACTGCCCACTTCCATCACTTCCATCTGCACCATAGTACAATTTAAAAATTCTATTTACTCACTTAGAAAAATCCTGGCTTTGATCTTGCTACCCACCTGACTAATGCTATATTCTCCACTTTTTATACGCACCCTCTGACTTTCTTTAGATCTACCATACCTCTCAACTGTATATATTTTCACAGAATGTCCAGATTTTTGCCTTATATTTTTTGTCCATTTTTCTTAAAAATTGTGCTTTCTGGCAAATTACTGGAAAATCATTAAAGACTGAAGTTAGAAAATAATGACAGACAATTGAGTTTTAGACTTCATACCCTTCAGAAAATTCATGCTAATGCAAAACCTGCTATTCTATCAACTTTCTAAGTTTGTAAGAACAATATTTAAAAATTGTCCCTATTTGTACCACTTTTTTTCATTGCTTTGTCTAGATTTCTTATTCTAATAGGTTGAAAGGTATGGATCTACACTTTACAGTACTATCCTATTATGCCTTCTTCCTTCCCTACATATACTTACTCTTTTACCTCAAATCATTTCAAGTCTTCCTCAAAAATATCATGCTGTGCTTTTTAATATTTTTAAAAAATTCTCAGCTGGCTCTCCTGTAGCTTTCCTCAGGAAACCATACTCTTAGGAGACTTCAATATTGATTGGAATTCCTGCATATCGCCCAAACCCACCTATCACCTCAACCTCTTTAATTTCCAACAAACAATAAACTCCCCAACTAGGATTCACAAATCTACCAATAAACAAACCATCTTAAACTGGATATTGGTCAACAAAAATCCCCTCTCTTATAAAACTGGAATACTCCCTGACAATATCAGCGACCACCTTCTCACCTATATCACTAAACAAACAAATAATCTCAATCAGGCCAGCTATCGTACTATACGTAACAAAAAAAAATTCAACCTTCCAATTTTCCTCAATGAACTCAAACAATGTAACTGGTCAGCTCTAAAACACCTTCCACTGGAGGAAGCAGTGGCCCATTTCAACAACACATTCCTCCAAATTCTTGAGTATCACGCCCCCTCACGCTTAATTAGAACAGGATCCAAAGCTGCCCCTTGGCTTTCTAAAGAAACCAAGCAAACAATGCTATTAAGGAATAAACTATGGACAAAATGGAGAACAACTAAAAACCCAACTGACCATCAAAACTTCAAACACCTTAGAAATACCACAAAAAAACTTACCCATCTTGATAAAAAGAATTATTACCTTCAATATCAAAAAAATCCAAATCATAACCCAAAAAAATTCTGGTCAGAAATCAATAAACTGCTCCATCCAGGAAATACCAAAACACCTACTCCAGCTAACTTACCACAAACCCCACTCAACCTAATAGCCAATACATTCAACAACTTCTTCACTGAAACAGTCACCTGTCTTGCAAAGAACATGACTCCCCATACTTCCCTTAAAAACACCTCCCCTCAAAATAACACCCCCACTCTAACATTCAGTACAGTCTCCACAACATATATACAAAAGTTACTGTCAAAACTCAAACCATGCACTCCTTCAGCGGACCAACTACCAGCTGAATATCTGCAGCTAGCATCAGCAGAACTAGCATACCCAGTCTCTATTTTAATTAACAGAACAATAACCGAATCTACTATCCCATCCCTCTGGAAAGTCTCCTATATTGTTCCTCTGCATAAAGGAGGTAACTCTAATGAACTTTCTAATTTCTGTCCTATAGCCTTATTATCACCACTATCTAAAATCATGGAGCGTTGTATACACCAGCAACTTTTACATCATCTTTTACATAATAGCCTACTTTCAGACACTCAACATGGCTTTAGACCTTTCCATAGCACTTCCACTGCTCTTCTCTCCTTCACAGATACTATCAACAAAAATCGCAATAACAACCTATACTCTTCTGCTTTGTTTTTTGACCTCTCTAAAGCCTTTGATATGGTCAACCATCAACTTTTACTAGACACTTTGAAATCTCTCTCACTTGAACCTTCAGCATTGCACTGGTTTGACTCTTATCTGAAAGATAGACAACAAGCAGTCCTTTGGGACAGCCATCTCTCCTCTCAGCTCCCAATCACTATTGATGTCCCACAAGGATCCATCTTAGGACCCCTTCTCTTCTCCATATTTATAAACAACCTGTCTATCTCACTCCCAACACCCTCATGTATTCAATATGCAGACGATTCAACTCTTATCTGTTCTGCTGTATCTCCAGCTGAACTTCATTCTTCCATCCAAAAAGTCTTTACAACAGCAGAAAGATGGTTCCAAGATATCTGTCTCCTCCTTAATCCCAAAAAAACTAAATTATTACTATTTTCTCCAACCCTGAAATCTACCCCTCTTTCCTTTTCGATTGTGTCTGGCAATGGCACTATCATTACACCTGATAGTTCCGCTAAACTACTAGGTGTTAAAATAGATAATCAACTAAACTTTGATTACCACATTGACCTAACTATCAAAACTGTTAATAAGAAGATAGGTGCCCTCTATAGACTTAAGCCCTTTCTAACAGCAACCATCAGGGTGTCTTTAGCCCAAACTCATCTTATCTCTACATTATTATATGCCTCCCCATCTTTTATAAACCTTTCAAAATCTAACCTTCAGAAACTGGCCACAGCCTACCACAGCATTGCCAGGTTTGCCACAGGTTCCCCATTTCTCACACATCATTGTGTTAATCTCAAAAAACTTGACTGGCTTGAACTTCAAAATCTCATTCTCCTACATCAATTAGTTATTACCTATAAAATTCTCCATTACCCTTCTAATACACCCATACTAAATAACCTTGTTGTCCCTTACAGGAATCTTACTTCCCTTCGCTCAGCTAACAAATTACTAGTGGCCACCCTCAAAACACACAATAAAGCTGGGGTCTCCTTGTTTACAAATACCATTGGCTCACACTGGAATAAACTTTCCATAGAACTGACCACTCTAGGCTCATCACAACTTTTCAGAAAACAACTAAGAAACTATTTTAAAACTGACTGGCTATGTCCTTGCTCAAATCCTGACTGATCTCAGCTTCCATCTCTCTTTTCAACTCTTTCCACTACTCTTCCTCATGTCCCTATCACTACCTTTACCCCCCCCCCTCTGTACTTCACCTACCATCTTCTTGGATATTACTTTTCCCTTATATTTTCTTCTCTTTATATTACTGTAACCTATCATCTCACCTTGTATCTAAATCACCCAGCTGATGACATCTGTTTCTTAAAACTAGTGCCCTGACACAAATGTCTATCAAAATTGTTAATACTGTAAATAGTTGAATAGAGTCTTGTGTGAGTTACTTGCTTTATTTCTTCTTTAATTACTCTTCCAAAGATTTTGTAATAGAAATCCTCACACTATGTTTAGTTTTTATAGATTACTTTTGCACTGTTACTTTGCTACTTGGGATAGTTCTTTACATACTTATAATTTCTATCTTATTGTGCTTTTTTTTTTGTTTATTTTTATCATTATTGTGTACTAGTATATAGCGGAGCTTTTCTCCTCGGGCCTCTGCTGAAAATGGACATGTATCCAGCCAGACTAGCCCAGTCAACAAATGTAAAATAAAATAAAATAAATAAAATAATATATATGCTAGTCTACTTTGTATAATACCATATACTCTTTGATGTACACATTTTGTTAAAATTGCTAAGGTGTCATCTCTTTCAGTTATTTATATTTGCAATGTGTACTTTCATTGTTGACCTGTACTCTGTAATTTTCTTGTGGTATAATGTTTGTTTGTTTTTCATATTGTTGGAGCTTTTCTCCCCGGGCATCTGCTGAAAATGGATCTGTGTCCATTCGGACTTTCTCGGTAAACAAATGTTAAATAAATAAATAAATAAAACAAATGGCATGTCACATGACTATATAAATTCACTACATACACATTTAAGAATATCCATTTTATACGCCTTTGCCATATCCAGGTATGATGAGAAAGTCGTATTCTGTTGTAACATTAATTAATTGCACTGCTATGATATCATAAATACAACTATTTATTTCAGTATTGTCATATTGCATACATTTACAGTAGTTGCTGGATTTACAATAAGACTTGATGCAGACATACTCTGTGCCTCTCTTAGGTAATTTAACCACTCTCGGTTCCCCATCCATTCGCTGCAATGTCTTCAGCAGCTATACAATACAGAAGAGGAGACATGAAAGCATAATCAATACTAGCCTGGGCTGACTATTGCATTTGATATAACTGAATGCTGATGGGTCAGTATCTAAACTATTATGCCCATCATAGACATGTATGTGGATTTTTCAGTATTGATTATAACTGTCATGCTTAAAAAATTACACAAACAATCAAATGAGTTTCATAATTAAGTCATTAATAAGATATTCTACCTAGAAAACTGTAGTTGTCAAAGCTTTACTGAGGTATTTCTTGTAATCCACCTACTTATGATAATCATTTGTATGTAGTGTTACATTCCTAATCAAGGTGTTGTTAGAAATTGTATTCTAGCACCCTTTGTAAAAGCATTACTTGTGTTTGAACCATAGATTATGTGTGTTTTGTTGCTAAAATTAACACGCTTACACCTTGTACCACAGAGACAGTTACACAGCAGGTGGGCATTCTCCATTCAGTACTGCTACAATGCTGACATCCACAGATCTTAGCTAAGCCTGTTTGGACTACAGAAGGCTCTGAAATACAATTTTTCACATTTTTCCTTAAGCAAGTAAGCTTGATTTCACAACATCAGCAGAGAGCAAGTACAGAAGGAAAAAAGCAGCATATGAAACTAAAAGTAAGTAATAAACCTTGAGTAACAGTTTCCACATTCACACACTTCACTTCGCTTCACTTTGTCTACTACAACAACGCTGTTATTGGTCCAAAGTCACTGCATTTACAGTTTGTGCCACAAAGAAACGTATATATCAGGTGACCATCATTCACTGATTACAAATATTGCACAACTGAGCCAGGAGTATTTCTGCTAAGAAATACTACATAAATGAACATTTTCCCTTCTTTCAGCTGCGACACCTGCTTGCACTCTGCTAAGCAGTGTGCAAGTTGCAAAGGTAAAATATATATAACAATTTATATTCCACACCACAAAACACAAGGATAAACATGACTTGTATTTCTATTCCCAGTCATACCATTAAAAACACACATGGTGCATTATCACATGTGTTGCAAACATTACAAGCAGCATGTGGGCTGCACAACATCAGCATGTCATACAGTGTCAGTGGTTTAGAAAATTGGCCATAGAGACAGCGGCAGCAGGCCATGCTTTGCAGACTGCATACAATTAGTCAGGAAACAAAGTATAACATGAATAAATACTTCCTACTGTGAGGAAGCATGATTGTGAGAGTTTATACAGCATGCCACACACCTATCCCCAGTGCTCATGTTACTCCTTTTGTGTTGTAATGTTGTACATTCTGTCAGATGATAAAACATCCCTTTCTAATAATATTATTATTGAGAACAACAGGTGCCTAGACAACAGCAACACCTTTGCAACCTCAAGTCACATGAACTACAGGTAAGATATGAAATATTTATCACATACGTCAGCATATTCATTACATGTAAAACATATTATTTTTCTGCATATTTTTTGCATCTCCAATTAAAAATAAAAATATCTTCAAGCTAAATTCAAACCCATCATCATCTGTCCTGTTTCTTTAAACTAATTTTATTTACACCATGTGTTACCGTGATGCTTAAGTAAACTGCAGAATTTCTTGTCTTACTGCTGTTCAGAATGTTCTAGCAAAGCTCATCTATGCCAATCTAAAATGTGCTAATGATAGCATTCCAAATAAAGTTCTCAGTTTGTGTCTTGGGTAGTGGATGCTTGTTGAATGCCATGAAATTTTGTTGCCACTCCAAAGTAGGCTGTGTCAAAGCATGTGCAATGATGAACCCAATAAAAGACATACATTGTCTGTAGTAGCAAATATCACGGAATGATAATGAAAATGCAGAAGTGTGAGATTTTATTACTCTGGCTGTGATCCAACCTGATCATATGCTAAGGAAACATGCATTAACTCTCTCAATGGCATATCATCTGAATGTGAACCTTCAAGTCATTGCAGTAACAACATAAACACAGTTGTGTTCCTTATCCCTCTTTGCCACCAACACAGACCTAGAGCAATAATCAGAAAATGTACATACCGTACAGATCTGACTTTGAATCAAATTATGTCTAGCAGAAGAAAGATAAGAAAATGTTACTTTCTCATTCTCTTGAACATGTCTAGATGAACGTGATATTAAAGACTAATTTAGGCTAATAATAGCCCAAACCATATTAATGTAAGGTTGCCAATACTGCCAGCTGTTTCTTATCTTTATTTTCTGATCACTTTCCCTTCCTTTCACCTTAACTAACAGAAATGCAATGTCATGGGCATTTCTTTGCATCTTTGTTTTAATGTGTAATATAGCTGATTATCACTGCAGAACAGATTTAAGCAGAGGATGGAGAGTGTGCCTTTATTAAAAGAATATGAATGTTATCAAGGTTGTTCTCATAGCTGTCAATGTGCTTCCACTTTTTTATTAAGTCTACTCTGCATGATACACACACTTCAGAGAGGAGTCTCTTCAGTAGTGCTTGTAGTTACAGTCAGAGTAATCATTAACACTTGCAAGCCGTGAGCAGTAAACACGTCATTGCTCCTCCCTGCATTCCTAGAGTTTGTGCATGCAATCTCATAGCTATTTACACAAAGTTAACCTCCTCTACATAAAGTAAAAGTTTTGGTATTTAGGAATGCTAATAATTTAACACCTCATTTGCATATTCACAGTGCTCAGAGGGGCTGTATTTGCACTAAATCAAGGTAATGGTGCAGCTGTGGAAGTGGAAAGAGAGGAGGCTGATTTGACATATACAGACCATTACTAGTATTTAATTGGAGGAGATTTTTCTACAAATTACTACATTATTTCATAAGGCATGTTTGTCATCCTCAAAAACTGCTTACATTTTCATACCTGGAATGTATTTCAATATGTGATATGACTTAGAAACATTCTTTATCTGTAGGCATTTATAGCATTAATTGCTGGTATACTGCAGATATGCCATTCATGCTATGATTTCAAAGTTTTTCAATGAATGGTATGGTTACATCACAGTATTGTGCTACCATTTGCTCTTGGAATTTCACCAGTCACTGTAGGCAAGTGTGTTGTGTTTATTATCAACATCAGTGGGTTGTGCATATATAGCTAACAGAGGTGTTAGGCTTCTCACATGTCCTGTGCAACCTGCACAACAGGGCAGAGAACAAGGAAAATTGCCTACCTATTTCTAATCTTTGAATTTTGACCTATTTATTTATAATACTGCCATCTAGTAGTCAGCTACTGACATAAATGCAGTGGGCAGCCATGTCGGAAAGTCTAATCAATTGCAACACCATGTTGCTGATATGATTACAGCGGCATGCTGGATGGCAGCATCAGTACGAGAACAGATGGATATGAGAGGAGGTTCTGTTACCGAACTGCCACTCAATGAAATTGAGCAGTTCCTGTCCACTATCAGAGATCCCAGTAACTCAGCAGAGGGTTGACAGGCCTAGCTTGTCTCAATTAGAACTTTCAGGTATGCAATACATAAGGCATTTACTACTATTCTAGAAATATTTATGTGTTAATACTTGTATACTTCTAATATATCTGGAAAATTTGAGACGTGGCTTAAAAAAGACAGAGTCCAACAGAGATTGTGTTGGGTAACTTGTCAGTTTGATTGATTCTGAGATTATTCTTAAAGGGAAGATAGACAGATTATTATTCTCTTGTCCTTGTGTCGTTTACATTGTGATGTTTATAAGACTTCTTTCCACTGCCTTCCTCTTTTTCCCAGAGACATAAGAATTACCATCTAAAAGACCACCTGCACATAGTAAGGACAAAATTCTTTGATTAGTAATAACCGTTAGTTAGGTGTAAGTCTCAGGGGAGAGTAATTATTGTATTCCTTTAGTATCTGAAATGATTTAACATTATTGTTTAGAAAACAATTTGAGTCACTTCCAGTCACCATTTCTTCCCTTCATGTGTTTGTTGCTTATTATCACAGGTTATCCTGACAGTGGCAGTGCAGAGCTCATATGACCTGATGTCAGAATATTGATAACCTCTGATGAAGATGGTGGTGCTGATATTGAGGCATAGTCAGGGGGCGCAGAGGTTCAGTCTGACACTGAGGTTGTGGCTCACATATCCACCAGCCTTATTTTAGTCCCAGTCAGTATGCCTATGCATACCTATTCCACTCAGACATCAGATATAGAACAGGATGAGGGTGACACAGTTGTTCAGGGTAATGTTGTTACTCCAGTTGTAGAGCTGGTTGAGTCTGCCTCTAGCCATTATTAGAATATGGTACCACACAGGCGGGTTGCTAGAGGTGCTCAGAAGAATCCTACTATGACTAGATTGTCCTGATGCTGGTGTTTCATTATGAGCCACCAGAAGCATATATGGGCTCATTATGGAGGGACAGGCATGTTCTAACAGGGCTTCAGAAGAAATACTGCAGTCCTAAATATGGCACATTCTGACATGTGTAACTGCATCAACCATGTGGGTGACTCCTTGGATAGGATGAGTAGCGCACTGAATTGGGCAGTGTCTGTGATGGAACATCTGCTGGGCAAGGGTTGACATTGTCATGTCCATAGAGCAGCAACATCCTCTGGAGTTAGCTGACATGGTCAAGCCAAATCCCGCCCACAGAGTGACACTATTTACACTGTATCAGTGATTGAGGTGTCCACACCCAGACATAGTAGGCCATAGGGTTGTGGCCCTGGACATAATTTTGAAGATAGCTGATCTAGTAAACATTTCTCACATTCAGGTAGCACCCACACTTCAAACTGTGGATGTGGAAGTGGCAATGCAACTTCTAGCAGAGGTAGTTCTTATAGTTGTGAGCGAGGATACTGAACTGACAACTCTACCAAGCATGGCTCACACCTGTCTGTCATGGCAGGATGTAGTACTAGCATAGAACTTGATTGTGCTCAGGCAGACAAACAAGTGCACACATTTCACAAAAACTGCCCATACTAACTCACACACATGCAAGCTAAGCAAACCTTATTGTTGATTGGAGTACATCTCCTGTTAGTAACTCTGAGATGTTTCCTACTTTATTGAATGCTCTGTGTTTATTATTCACACACACTCGCTATTTTAGTGTCAGCCTTGGTCTACTTCCCCCTCCCCCACCCTGTGCAAATCGTGGCTGTGCCATGCCCTTTGTTCATTTGGCTTTGACTTAGGGTTGCATATATGTCAGATGCACAGAGTGGATAGCTAAGTGAGTCTTTCTCAGCCCATTTTGGAAGGATTTTTTTTTTATTTTTTAGTATTGGAAGCCATATATCCAAATCACTGATATTACATTCCTGCTTATTGCTCTACTTGTGAAACTACTGATATAAATGTCTTGTTCACTGTTTTGTGTACAGTGGGTAAGTGTCCAGATTAATGGCAGCTATTGTGTACAATGCATAGCTGTAAATTGCAGAAATCATTCATGTAAGCTAATATAAACCAATAATGCCATCAGTGGACCTCTTCTGCTAGAGTACATTTATGACTAATAGTATACAGGTCTATCTGTTACATTATCTTCTTTCACATATGTTCATGTACTACAGGTTCCACACTTACGTTGATGTTACTACAGGTACGAATTGTATCCTTTGGGGCTGCATCTGTCTGATGATATCCATGTACAGCCATTACATAGAGAAGTAAGATTTGTGGACATTGGCTGGAATCAGTTTTAGTATTTCTATGTGCTTAGATTGTCATGTGTATTTCTTCACTAGTGTATATGCATGCTATTGTTTGCCTCTTATCTGGTGAGTGCATGTGCTACACTATGCCTTTTAGCCAGGGCAAGGGCATATTGTGCATGAAGTTTGCTGGCTCCCTCTACAGTTGGAGGTTCTCCCTTAAAATCCTTGTCCACATGTGCTGCAGGTGCTGCCACTGCCGGTGGTCCAGGAAAGTGTGATCCTGGCCCTTGCTGTTCTTGTTGCCAGTGTTTTCTCAAAATGCTATTGTGCAACATGGCACAGACAATGAGAATTCCTGTGCAGGTGCCTGGGACATACTGCAGGACACCTCCTGATGTGTCTAGATGGTAGAAACATGACTTCAGCATGCCAAACACGTGCTCTGTGATACTTCTATTTTGAGCATGGGCATCATTGTATTCTTTTTCTGTGGGTTTCTGTGCATCTCTGATAGGTGTCATGAGCCATGGTACCAGTGCATAACCTGCATCATCCAGTATATGGCCTTGTGGAATATAACCCATAGCAAGTCTTGTGTAAAGATGAGAGGTGTACCACATGTGAGAGTCATGGTAATTGCCTGGGTTGCCAGCACACACATTAAGGATGATCACTTGGGCATTACAGGCAACCTGGCAGTTGATTAAGTAGAACCCCTTCCTGTTGTTGTATGTCCTTCCCTGTTTACCAAGTGGGCAATTATTTCTAAGTGAGTGCAGCCTGTGGTCCTCTAAACTTCAGGGAAGCATGCTACAGTATACAGTTCCTGAATTGTTCTTGCTGTGGTGTGCATGAAAAATAGATATACTCCTTTGCATGTTCTAGCATAACAGTAAGGCATTGGTGCAGATTCTGGAGTCTAAGGACTGAGGCACCCCTAGTATATCCCCTGGGAATCTCTGGAATGTACCAGTAGCTAATATCCTTAATGCTACACATACAGTACCTCAGTTTCCACTGGTACAGGTTCACACTCATGACTAAACCACACCAAGCATGGGTAAATCTTCAACATATCACACCCACATCATCGGTTATTGCTATAGGATACCATGTTTTGGAAATCCCACATACGCATGTGATTATTCATTGTATAGAAATACTGCTGCTTAATTAATGTTTTATTATAAATATTTATTTTGTTTCATAATGTGACAATTATAATAGCAAAAAAATTAAAGAAATGGAATTTTTTAATAAAAATAAGAAGAAAGAAGAATGAGTATAAATTAAAGGCAGGAAAAAAAAACCAAAGAAAAGAAAAAGAGATGAAATCAGAAATATTTGGCAATAGAAATATGAAAATTATATTTATCATCTACAATTTTTACAGAAGGTCAGTTAAACAACATGCATTGCAAGCATTATGTACTTAATAAATATAGCTATTATAATATTCTGTATTAAAAGGCTTAAAAGTATAAGGTTGGCTTACATGGTGGATATTAATATTGTAAATTAGAAATTACACAGTGCCAGAACATATTTTATATTATCTGTTAATGACAAGGTTATTATGTTCACTCAAACAAATGGTTTGCATAGTGATTCTCTAGATAACAGAGGATATTAATATTGCTATACATATAATAAAAAGAGAAAGATGATAAAATAACTTTAGAAGATTAAAAAAATAAATAAATAAAACGCTGTGTCAGTAAGAAGATTTATTAGATCCAAAGCCAGTAGTAAGCGCTTTCGTCTCTTCCCTTAGAGACTTCTTCATACTATGGCTTTGTAATAAAAACATACATTTGAATACTTAAATGGCTCATTCACCAATTAACATTTTTAAAAAAACAAAATTGTATGAAGGCAGAGGCTCCAGGAGGCAAGAAACAAGCAGAAAGTCAAATTACCCTTTTTATAAAAAGGGTAATTTGACTTTCTGCTTGTTTCTTGCCTCCTGGAGCCTCTGCCTTCATACAATTTTGTTTGTTTGTTTGGTTAGTGCGTTTTCAACATTTTTAAAAACACAGTGTCATAAAACATTTATGCTATAAGTATAAAACTATACCTAATACCAACCTTTTAAAACTATCTAAAACTAACAGTATCAATGTTTCAGCCCCTTCCTTTTTAAATACATTACAAATTCCTCCCTGTTATTTAGTCCTGGAGGGAAGCAAGCATTTAATCTTACTTGCCAACAATATTCCAACCAACCCAGTTGAGGAAGAACAGGACTAGATTATCATTGTCTCCATGTTTGTTTGGCATGTGTTTGTGTTGTCCCCTCCCTCATCCCCATCATGGTGTCCCACAAACGTTTGTGTCCCTCACTGTCCCTGTCTCTTGTCTTGTTTATCTTGCTTATTTGCATTTGCTTCCTCACCTACCCAACTTAGCTAGCCTTTTTTTTAAAACACCTTTATTGCATAATCACTTGTGACATAGGCACATTTACATTTATATAAAAGTAATCAAACAGTATTAACAAGTTAAAATTAACAAACATTATGCTTCACATATATTGCAATATATCATATACCTAAGCAACATTACATGAATTATTCAATTCCTGCCACTCTTTTTTAAACAAGAAACATCTTTATTAAACCATCACTTATGACATAAGCAATCATACATTTATATAAATGAAAATAAACCACACTGACACAATCCTAGTTGCAAGCATTTTACATCACAAATCATACACCCTCCCAGTTGCAAATATTATACAACATTTATAATCTCCTCAATCATTTTCAGTCAAACATTAGATAGCTCATTTAAGGCCTGCCTTCTTTTAAATCTCTTTCTTCCCCTGTATGTACCAGTATATCAGTTACCATGGAGTGTCACAAGGATCTGTGCTGGGTCTTTTACTGTTTAAAAACTAATTGTCTGAAGTTCAAGCAAAGGTAGATGTCCTGCTGCTTACCAAGTTTGACGATGACTGTAAACTGGGTGCAATTATATAGAGTCCCGCAATGATGTTAACATATTACAGAAAGGGCTAACACAGACATATGATTAGTGCCAAACTCATGGACTGAAACTTAGCATAAAATAATGCCTCACTGTCCATAAAGCAAAGAAATAGCCCCTGCTAATTATAGTATACAAAGCACCCTCTAAGCTCAAACTCAGTGATTTGAGACTTGGGAACACAGGTTGATAGCAATTTAAACTTTGATCACCATATGTCCATAGTGGTAAGAAAAACATTCTGCACTGCACACCTCATAAATAAGGCCATTGCATCCAAGACCAAGGAGGTCATAACACAGCTATACTTTATCCTTATCAGACCACCAAGTACAATTCTCCCTTCTGTATGCACCTTACCAGACACCTGCAGCAACTGGAGAGACCACAGCGATTTCTGAACAAGACAATCCAGGGCCTACAAAGCATGAAATCCATGGAAATTCCAAAAGCTAGGGGTAGGGGTTTCTGTTCTCATTGCATTTCAATATGTGTGTGTGTGTGTGTGTGTGTGTGTGTGTGTGTGTGTGTGTGTGTGTGTGTGTGTGTGTGTGTGTGTGTGTGTGTGTGTACTTCCCTGACATTACAGAGGACCTTTTACATGAGTATGTGGGACACTGCTACTACAATATTCTCCTTACTAGGCACTGCTGAAATCATCAGCTAAAAAAGCGCTGTCTGAGACACTCCTAATCAGACTTGAGCTGTGGTGTTTGCCTTAAATACAGAGCTCTGTAGTCTATGTACTTGGATAGGGGATCTGTTCTCACTGCAGTCAACTGGGGTGTTTTTGTGTGTATTTATGCACTTGCTTACATTACAGAGAGCCTTTTACACCAGCACGTGGGACACTATTATTATCATATTTTCCTGACCAGACACTGCTGATGTCATCAGCTATATTTGATATGTGGCAGAAGTCACCCCATCTTGTATGATACAGATTACAGTGACATGGCTTTCAGTCTATTCACATACATTATTGCATGATTTGTAGGCGCTGTGTTTTCTTGGTGAGAAACCCCAGATGTCTGAATGTGTCTGGTAAAGTACATGCAAAAGAGAGACCATTATGCTCTTTTAGTATTCTAATGAAGTTCAAGTACAGTGCTTTAGTATAATCCTTAGATCTGAATATGATGGCGTAACTTATGATGTGCACAATATAGGTTTTTGGTACTAGTATGGACACTTGGTGGTCGAGGTTCAGATTGTTATCTACATGTGTTCCCAGATCTTGCATCACTTAGTTTTAGCAAGACTGTTGTCAGTGCTGTAATTAGCAGGGAATTCCACTTTGCAGAAGGGCAAAATAAAAACACATCTTTGTATTTATTTGTTGACTGTGTGATTTTGTCACCAATCATTTGTGTTAGCCCCTCCTGTATTATGTTATCATCATTGGTGGACTCAGTGATTGCACCCGGTATGCAAGAAACAGCAAACGTAGTAAGCCAAAGGCCATATACTTTAGCCTGAACTATCGAGAAACAGACTTGAAACAGTAAAGGGCCAAGCATACTTCCCTGTGCTACAGAAATAGTGACAGCTCTACTGGTACAGGTTGATTCCCCAACTTTCACAGTATGTGTTCTGTCAGTGAACCAATCAGTTACCCATCTAGTGATGTAAGGGTTTATCCCCAGCTGGTAGTGTTTCTCAATGATACTTGCATGGGGGTTGTGTCCAAACCCTAGGCCGGATCAGGATAAGCAGTATGTACTGTCTTACCTTGATCCAGGCCTATCACACAGAATCAATGGGCTGTGACAACATCACATATCACCTATAGCATGACTCAGCACATACACCTTCCCGATATGGTTGAATACACCCTTCAACACACCATCCACACAGACTATGTTCCTGTAAAAGGGTCTACATCAACATGCATTCATATGAGTTGGGAGGACAGCACCCGATGCATGCATGTATAGACACATCCAACTCTCCTCATCTGTGAGGTAGATCAACATGTTATCAAGGACCTTTAATAATATTCCAGCTGTGTGTAACAGATCTGTTTGACTTGTTAATGCTACATCATGTCTGTTAGAGCTGCTAGATGTCCTCAGTGAGGTCATTAAGGGCATGTATGATGACAACACTATCATTCTTTTGAACTTGAAAAGCCCAAGGCATTTGACACAAATGTACAGTGAAGTATTCACTCAACACTATCAGATGTGGCCATAAGCACCTGTATCACCAAGTAGTATATTAAATATGTAGCATCTAATTATAATGTAAACATCACAGCCTGTATTCAAACCACTAGGTTTGTGAGACATTATTGGTGCTATTATTCTGATATTGTCCATGATTGTGACTACTTCTTTTACTGTTGTCCATGAGCATTTACCTGTGTCCCATTTGCTAGAGACCTCTGCTGACATTATCCTCATATTCAGGCAAATCAGTTTGCATGGCTTCACAATATGTTCCCTACCTGAATTGTATATAACATCCCTGATAAATGTCCTTTGCATTAAACATGGAAGGATGCCTATCTCACAAAGGCATCTTCCCCATTGTTATATTACCTTGTATTATACTCACATAATATACATTTTCACTGTGCAGTCTGCACTGTACCGTTCTGATATGTGATTGCTGTTTCTGCTACAACTGTCTCCCATTGACATGCCCTCATCTGCTGTACATTAAATTGTTTCACCTGTTCTCTTTCCCTGTGTTCATTCCTACAATTCATCGGTGTTTCACTGTTCAATACACACACTTTCCCTAAGTGTTTATTTTACATGGCAGTCCATTTACCCTTACAGATCATTTACACAACTTTGGCACAGAATGCCTGGAATGGGATTTCAAAATACTCTTCAGTGCATATACTGTCCTCTACTCTAGACCATATACATAACTGTCATTCCTCTCAACTATCCAGATTTTTGCCTTATATTTTTTGGTCTCCTCCTTATAAAATGTGTGGTTTTCTGCCATATCACTGGGATGATCTCAGGACCGATGTCACTAAATAATTACATACATTTGAGTATCACACTTCAAATCCTTCAGGAAACATGTCTTAACACAAACCTTGGTATTCTAGTACATTTCTAAGTTTAAAAGAGCAAATATGTAAAATAGGTCCCTATTTCTGGGTCATTGTCCCCCATCATGTTGGTCTTTGTACTGATTTCTTGTATTCTAGGAGGTTGCGAGCTGTGATAACTATATATTAAGCTCTGTTGTTGAATACCTGCAACAGACATCTAAGTTCCTATGATTTACCCCTAAGAAATCTGCTGAGAATATTAACTTTTTAGATGTTAAAATCACTAAGAATCTGAATTGTCTAGACACTCAAGTTTATAATAAATCTTGTAAAAAGTGTAGTGTTTTACACAGGTAGAGTATGCACCCACATCATATTCCTAGGAATGTTTTGAAAGGACATTTCCTTAGGTATGCCAGGCTCAATGCAGTTGATGAATGTATGGTATATGCTTTTGATGAGCTGGCACATGATTTTTGAAATAGAGGCTACCAACAGCATGAAATAGATGTAACACGACAAGGGGGTCTATCTAATAGGAAAGCCCAGGCCAAACAATCTTTCTCTCATCAAGACCCAGAGGCCAAGAGTTCTAGGGTCTCACAAGAAGAAACTCTGAGAATGAGCATTATTTTCTCAAATGATATTTGCTCTGTCTGTGAAATTATTAAAAAACACTGACATGTCCTTATATGTGATGATAGAAACAAAACTATTTTAGGTGAGGTTCCTAAATTTTGTATAAAGAATAATACTTCTTTGAGAAAAGTATTGCACTATAAACCTGTTCAAAAGAAACCAAGGAATTCTGATAGAATAGGAATTCAACTTTGAAGAGATTCTAACATGTGTCAGTTTATAGAAACTACTGATAGATTTGAACATTCTCAGACTAAGCAGGTTTATAAATTCAATTTCTTTGCAAATTGTAAGACCTACAATCTTGTTTATTTAACTTGCTGCACTGTTTGTAAAAGTTTTTATGTTGGTAAAACTAATAGATCTTTGAAATACTATGTACGTGAACATATCTATGATGTCTCTAGAAAAGGTAAAACGAATGCACTGTCAAAACATATTTTAGTTGCTGGAAGTACCCATAAGTGCACCCTTACTACACTCATATTATCTTACCTCACTACTGTCACCACAACACATTCCAGACACCCACTGTTCATCACACCACAAACTCACCTTATCATACTACTCTATGTACATATCTCACAATCTGTCCTACATTTGTCAATAATACTAGCCTCTAATATTTTCCACTTAAAATAATACCTACTAAAGATAGTCACTATAACTCTCAGTTATTCAACAATGAGCTTATCAAATAATTGAAACTACTTACCAACATTGCCTGTAGACTACTGCTTAGTGATGACATCCATCCAAACCCTGGACTGTTCTCAGATAACACCAACCCTCCTAGTCACTCTAGTCTTCCCACCCCTACACATCCAATCTTAAACAGAAAAAAATCAGACCTATTGCTAACGAACATTAATATTAGAAGTATAGCCAACAAATTAGGCATCCTGCATGCCACTCTAGCCACATACTCCCCAGACATAGTAATAATCACTGAAATATGGCTAAAACTAACTACAAAAGATAATAAAATACTACCCCCAGGTTACTCCATACTAAGGTGGATAGATTCAACAAAAGAGGAGGTAGAGTTGCTATCCTCTTTAAAGACCATCTCACCTTAACTTTCCTTGACCACAAAAACCCACAACTTGACAGTGCAGAAATCATCTATACCATACTAACTATAAATTCGAGAAAATCACCTAATATAATTGGCTTCTATATCCCTCCTGGAAATAATGCCCCAATTATAGAATATTGCACTGGCAAGTAGTACCCTTAGTCAGGAGACATTCGTACTGGGTAATTTTAATTTAGACTGGTTTGCATGTGATACAGATCACCCCTTCCATCACATAAACTTGCATGGTTTACACAAACAATTCAAGAACCTACACAGATAGATAAAGCTAGTAAAAAACAATCAACCTTGTATTGGATATTACTAAATAATTCCTCTCACTCATTCCAATCAGGTTACCTTCCTCATGGTTTGAGTGACAACCTATCCACATTTTTTATATGACAACACATATTACCACCCAAACTAGTATGTTTAAACAACTCAGAAAAAAACATAACTTTAATTTTGACAACTTCCTAGCTGACCTACAAAGGTGCAATTGGACTCCATTCAAATACCTTAACTTTGATGATGCAGTGAACCACTTTAATAAATCCTTTTTAGATATATTAAGTGCACATGCCCCTGTTAGAACCATCAGAGTAAAAACAAACTCTGCCCCCTGGCTAAGCAGAGACACTAGGGCCCTTCTGAAAACTAGAGGTAAAGCCTGGATACTATGGCATAAGATTAATACAGTAGTTTCTAAACAACAGTATCAGGAGCTTAGAAATAAGGGAAAAATAAATAAATAAAACAGGATAAAATAAATTTCTAGCATAACATTCAAAACACATATCAAAAAAACCCTCAAAAACTCTGGCTGGCTATAAACTCAATCCTTCACCGAGGAAAATCTACTACAACAATCTCAAACATTCACAACAATGCCAATAGCATAGCTACCATTTTTAACAAACATTTTACTGAATCTATAACTGCCCTTTCCAAGCAGCACACCCCCTACTCCTGATATCAAACCAGCCAAGTCTACAACCAGCAATGCCTCATTCTCTTTCTCCACAGCTTCTACAGCCACTACAAAAAAACTACTCCAGAAACTAAAATCTACTATACTTGCCATAGATAACTTACCCAGTGAATACCTCAAAATGGCAGCTGAATCTATAGCCTTCTCAGTATCAATCCTTATAAATAGATCCATTCTTGAAAACAAGGTCCCTCAACTGTGTAAAATTTCCCATGTAATCCCACTTCATAAAAGGGGACCTTCCACAGAACTGACAAACTATCGGCCAACAGATATTCTTTCACCTCTTTCTAAGCTACTCGAAAGGTGTATTCATTTCTAGGTCATGAAATTCTTACTAACAAATAACCTTCTCTCAAACACTCAGCATGGGTTTTCTCCATCAGATAGTATGACTACAGCTCTCTTATCCTTCACTAATACTGTAAACCATTCCAGGAATAACAACAACTTTGTATATGCCATCTTTCTAGACCTATCAAAAGCTTTTGATTTGATCTACCATTCCAGACTAATAGATGTACTAACTGAACTATCCTTCTCTCCATCTGACACAGCATGGTTTCATAACTATTTATGTGGCCGTCAACAATCTGTTCTATGGCAGGGTGACCTATCTCCATGCCTTCCTTTATCCATTGGTGTCCCCCAAGGCTCTATCTTGGGCCCTCTCCTTTTCTCCCTCTTTACTAATAATCTACGCACAGCTACTCCACATGGTTCTATAATACAGTACGCAGATGATTCAACACTTATCTGTGCTGCCACTTCTTAATCAGCTCTTCATTATCAAACACAAGAATCTTTCACTTCTGTTGAAACATGGTTAGCCAGTTCCCATCTAATCCTGGACCCAAACAAAACTAAATTATTACTCTTCCAACCTAACTGGACATCTATCTCATGCCCACCATTTAACATAACAGCCAAAGACAATACTGTCATCTCCCCAACAACCCATACAAAGCTTCTTGGAGTGGAAAAAGACAATAACCTAAAATTTGACTTGCATGTCTCCCTAACTATAAAAAAGTCCATAAGAAACTTTGAAGTCTGTATAGGCATAAAAGGTTCCTGACCACAATGGCCAAAATTACATTAGCACAAAACCATCTGCTCTCCACGCTACTATATGCCTCTCAGTTTTAACTGATCTAAGGAAAACTGACTTATGGAAGCTAGAAGCACGTTATAATAAAATTGTTAAGTTTGCATCTGGCTGCCCATACAGAACACATCATAGTACAGCTTTAAGGATACCAGACTGGCTTGAGCTTCCCAACATTATTCTTTACAACCAACTCTCTCGAAGTCACAAAACTGTAACACAACCAGTGAGAACCCCTGCACTACAAAATCTCATCCTTCCTCACGGTTCCAGAAGACCACTTCACTCTAACAATAAGAACTTACTTACAGTCTCCAAGGCCAACAACACTGCAGGAAAATCTGTATTTTCCAACTATATATCTCACATATGGAACTCCCTTCCTAATACAGAATGTCTTTGGCTAACAAAGTTCAAAGATGACTGCAAACTAGGAGCCATAATCAAAACTCCTAACAATGTGGACATCCTACAAAAGGGCCTCACTGAGATAGATGCCTGATGTCAAAGCCATGGCCTCAAGTTCAATGCCAAAAAGTGTATTGTCATCCTTTTTGGTAAAAGCTCTGTACCCATGAACTACCACATAGGTGGTAGTCTACTTAACACCGAAAGTGTGATAAGAGACTTTGGGACACAGGTGGACAGTAGTCTTTCCTTTGATAATCACATCACCACAGCAGTCAGGAAATCCTTCTACATGGCACACCTCATCACAAAAAGTTTCTCATCCAGGAATAAAGAGGTCATTGTTCCCCTCTACTCATCACTCATTAGACCCATTATAGAGTACAATGCCACTTTTGATATGTACCTCACAAGACATCTACAACAACTGGAAAGGCCGCAGAAAACCTCACAAAGAGGATTACTGGCCTCAAACAGATGCCCTACGCAGACCATCTAAAAAAACTCCAGCTTAACTCCGTCACATATTGCCTACTCAGAGGGGATCTCTGCCTAACATACAAAGCTATGTCAAACCCAGAGCTGTTGGACATGCTCCACTTAAAGAAATCTCAGTCCCTCTGAGATACATGCTCTAGGGACCTAAATCTTGTCACCACAATAAACAGAACATGCTGGAGGGATAGATTCCTGTCCCAGAGACTTCCCACACTCTGGAACAAACTACCTATCTATATTAAACAAAGCTCCTCATTAGCACTCTTCAAGAAAAATCTTGATGATTGGATGGGAGATAAGAAATTCACCCCGGGGATCACTTCTGTGGCTCTGCTCGACAGGGGCACAGGAAAATAATTTTCTTGGGTGGCAAAAGCCAGGGTACCATTTGGCTAGGCTTTTATAGGCCCTAGGGCCAATAGCCTAGTACCTACCTATGAACCTATGAACCTATAAATCCATTCTCTCAATCTCATCCACTAACCACTTTAAGCCATCACTTAAAGCTTATCTAAAAAGTAAGTGGCTATGTTTCTGTACTAAGCCCTCATGAATGATATGATACATCACAGTATACCGCAACCAAATCCAACTTATCCCACAGTGTTTAATCCTTTATTCCTACCGACCTGTCTTAACCTTATATATTGACATAAGTCATACTTTACAAATAGTACTACCTATGTTCAAAGCCTAGGTTTTGCTGTTAAGATGTAACACATTTGTATTTTCTTATGTATACTACATTTTGTTTACTTTATACTTTGATTATTGTAAAGTGTGCATTACAATTTACTGTTACTCATGGAGCTTTTCTCCCTGGGCCTCCGCTGAAAAAGTATCTATGTCCAGTCAGGCTTTCCCAGTAAGCAAATGTTAAATAAATAAATAAAATAATAAATAAGTTTAAGTTTATTGTGTTACAACTTTTTAATGGTAGCATTAGAGGTGGTGATGTCAGCACTAAAACAGAATGTATTGAAACTAAATGGATTTTAGAATTACAAAGTGACAGAGGGATGGGTCTAAATGATTATGCTCCTTTAAGACCACTGCTCAGGTCATGTGACCTTAAGAGGTAGACCTGAAACTGTGTGTATTTAAGCAGCATTTTATACCTTTTTATTAGTGCTGAAGAAGCACCTGGATAGGTGTGAAACCATTTGTCTTTCTCTTTGATGTTTTTAGCATTCTTTATGCTGTTTTATTAAACTTTCTAACTGCAACTTTATTGGATTCATCTTATTCTTCTATTTGGAACATCTTAAGCTCTGGTGATCATTGTGGCATTACACACAAACCCGCTAATCTACTGTGCTCTCATGTAAACAGGTGTGTTATCAATGTTGCTTTACATGGCTTCCTGGCCAGCAACATTGTTGCCAGCCACAAAACTGCACTTGTTTATGTTTAAATGTGGAGCACATAATGAATATGTAACATAGCTCTCAGCTGTTCATATCTTCGCAAAATGTTCAGATTTTTGCCTTATATTTTTTATGTTTCTCTTAAAAATCAGTTTTTCTGGCAGTTCACTGGCAAATTACTGAGGACTTAAGTCAAAAAATAATGGCAGACATTTGAGTTTCAGACTTCATATCCTTCAGAAAATTCATGCAAATACTTAACTTGTTATTCTATCAACTTCCTAACTTTGTAAGAGAAATATTTAAAAAGCGTCCTTATTTTGGGTCTTTGTCCCCCCATCATTTGTGACTTTGTCCAGATTTCTTGCTCTAAGAGGGTGAGAGGTATGATATGTAATTAGCACTGCTGCTCACCACTCATCACCATTCACAAATGTAAACTCTGTGTAGGCTTTGAGCAAAGCCTGCATGTAGTTTACTGAACCCCAGGGTAAAAATAATATATAATTTAGGTAGTATTACATCTTGTAAGTTATTTATTAAGATGCCTGGGATGTTGTCTTTCTCTGTCAAGGTATTTTTTCTTGACCTTACTTAAACTATCATGAATCATGGATTCAAATATAAATTGGCAATTATTACTAGAAGATGTAATTATGTTTTCCAGTGATAAATTTGCAATATTTGAAAAAAAATGGAAAAGTATTTATTAAACACATTGGCAATAATTTCATTAATACTAAAGGAAAATAAACAGAAGAAAACAATTAACATTAAATGTTAATGATGTTATTTGACTGAAACCTCAACCACTTTTGAACTTAATTTATAGGGTATCATAGACAAATTCATGGATAGTGAGACATAAGTTATCTAAATATATAAAAATAGTCATCAGATCATTGAGGTAGTTTTCTTGGATATTTTAAGATAGGTTAGAAAGAGAGAAAGTTTAAGTAGTAAGTTGCTGCACTAATAATATCAAGATTATATGGTTAGTATAACTATAATGAATTTTGATTCATAAGTTACTCTAGTTCATGTTTAGGTAAAATCATGGCATGTTTGAAATATTATTTAATAAAGAATATGCGTGTGCATATGTGTGTGTATATATGTGTGTATACGTACATCAGAATCAGTATTCATATGACTGATGTTGGTATTTCAAAAAATTAACAAACCAAAAAAAAATCACAAATAGAGACAGTTTCATTTTGCTGTCCGATCAACAACCCCCATCACATGTTAAAACTTTTGAATACTGGTAGTGGTAGAGAAAGAGTTTTATCTATGGTATGCTGCAGGATTAGGATTAGCATACCCTCCTACACCCCCTTATTAAAGTGTGCTGACCCCAACCCTAACCCTGAAAGTTACCTTAGGAAAAATGTTTCCATAACATTACCATTACAAAAGACACTCATGCACAAACACACACACAAACATATGCACACACACTAATACATGCACACCACTAAATGTATCTCCTTACTTAGTCTTTAATCTGTCCCTAACCCCAGCAGATATGTACTCACATAAACAATCCCACCTCTAATACAAATACAGAAACCTTAAAAGGTCTAAGTTTCCCAAAAGCACACTTACCCATAGGCATACAATGTTCTATTGATCTAAACCTTCACAGTTTGATGAATGGGACATTCAGTGTCATTTCAGTGTCATTTACTCCACTGATGATCAGCCAGTTTATCAGTGAATGACACCTATATAAATAAAGCAATAGTTTAATAGATACTTAAACAGATAGACAGATACAAAACAGAAATGAGGACACTTAAGTCACATGGTATCTTATTATTAAATGTTAATGGTCATGTAAGATGTGAACTTTTTAGATACTGACTCTTAAATAAAGCAAATATTGTATTCTTAAATAAATGCATCTTTACAAGAAGATATTTAAAACTTAATTTGAATCAATATACTGTACTGGGTAATTTATCATGTTACTCCAACCAAAGGCAAGTTTTAAACTTATGGGGAAAAAACATTGCATTGATGCTTACAGTTTCAGTTTCTTATAAAGGTGAAAAAGAATGTTTGCCATGGTAATCACAGAATACCAAAATAGATTATTCACATAATATAATGGCTACCAGACCTTGAAATAATATTTACCAATATTATTTAAATGTGGATACTTTAATTGTATTTTAGAAAAATTGGACATAAGTGCCAGCAAAGGACTTATGTTAGCCTGAGGCAAAGCACTGAACAACTGGTAAAGAATTTTAAACATAAAAGATTCAAATTACTTTAGAGATACAGATTCTCAAATATGTACTCATTCGTATTATTTGGTGACACAAAGATAAATTAATAGAATATTCATTTCTAATTAATATATTTCTAAAACTGAATAATTTCAATAATATCTTGTTTCTTTTTTATGTTATAAACATTGGCCATTACTATTTCTAATATAATGCACACGAGTATACAATAAACTTAGATGAATTTTAAGGCTGGGTAAATATATAATTAGAGATAATTTAGTAATTATGAGGCAGATGTTACTTCTTTCTGGGAAGCACTAAAATTGCACATTTGTTGCAAAACACTCTTATTGTAAAAATACAAAATAAAAGAATAGGAGAGCCATTTAAATGAAATTAAAAATATTTCAGAATATCAAAAAAAATGTTAAAAAAGGAGAATCCTTACTTGTGTACAGTCAATATTTTGAATAAAACTGTCAAACAATACTTAACCATATGCTATCTATATCATTAGGAAAGAAATAAGCTTACATCATGTTCTGTAACCCAGTTTCATTACATAGAATAGCAAATAGATCAAAATTAATATCAAGAGCAAAAAGAAGAGGAAACATACATACTTTAATAAATAAATCAATAAAGTAAGCCACAGATGTAAAAGAGAATTTATATACCTTTAGAAATTATGAAACTATCAATCATAAAGGACATTTTGTGTCTGATAGCATCAATCCTTATGTTACCAGACAGGTAGCAAACTTACTCACTGATATAATCCACCTAGTCAAAATAGGGGAGGCTACCTCAAGCAGGCGACCCATAATGAGCAGCATACCCCAGGGATCGGTCTTGGGGCCTTGGTTATTTGGGATATACTTTTCTGCGGTGCACGCCAAAACCAGTGGGCTATGGCTGACTAAGTTTGCAGGTGACTGCAAGCTGGGTGCTGTCATCAATTCCCCTAGTGATGTGGACATCCTCCAAGAGAGTCTCACCCAAACAAATGACTGGTGCCAGAAACATGGCCTCAAGCTGAATACCAAAAAATGTATCATCATCCCCTTTGGGAAGAGTGATGTCACCACAAATGATCAGATTAATAACAACATCCTAAGCATGCAATCAGTCAGGAGGGATGTGGGCACCCAGGTTGATAGTAACCTGACTTTTGACCTCTGTGTTGCTTCCATTCTACAGAAAGCTTTCTACATGGCTCACCTCATAAGTAACAGTATCTCATCCAGGGAAAAGAAGGTCATAATATCCCTGCAATTTTCCCTTATAAGGCCCACTATTGAGTACAATGCCCCTTCTGGCATGTACCTCGCAAAGCACATGTAGCAGCTGGAGAGACCACAGAGGTTCCTGATCAGGAGAATCCATGGCCTCATACATCTACCCTACACAGATAGGCTAAACATCCTGTCCCTCTACTCAGTTTCATACAGACTCCTCAGAAGTGACCTCGGTCTGGCATGCAAAGCAATCTCAGACTCCACCTTGATGGGACTGCTGCATATCCACAAGTCAAGCTCCACTCGAGTAACCCAAATGTGTGACCTCAACCTGGTCTGTAACATCAATAGGTCTTATTGGTGGGACAGATTTGTATCCCAGAGACTCCCCCATCTGTGGAATAGACTCCCTCTTCATTTCAAGCAGAGTACCTCATTATTCCTTTTTAAGTGCAACCTGGATAACTGGATGGCAAACAGAGCATACACTCCTAGGATTCCACCTGTATTCCTGCTGGACAGGGTCACTGGGTGCTAACCTGCCTTAATATGGGCTAAACTCTTGGCTAGGCTTATAAGGGCCTCATGACCAATAACCTAGTAACTTCCTATGATCCTATGATCCTATGATAAAATTAAAATGGAGATTTTTATTAAATACATAGTTAATAAAATTTATCTGAAGAAAACACATGCCTGATAATGAAACCCATAAGTGCTTCAGAATTGATAGCTCTTAGGAATTACTAAATTACACTAGAAATTTATATGCCACCCCCACTTCTTATTTAACAAACTTATAAAGTGACAAATTAATAATACAATCCCCCAATCTTGCTGCTATACTTTAACTATACCCTTGTTAAAAAAGGCATAAATGTATATATCATATAAACCTCTGCCACTATTTAATGTTGATTACAAGTTGTTTATTAGACAGACACAAGATATCATTAAAAGAATATTGACAATAATTGTGTTTTGGAATTCTTTTCAATCTTTTGCACAATGATTAGGTTAGACAAAGCCAGCATGTCTATTTACCTTATATTATTCAATGCTCCAATGCCATCTGGAGTATCAAAGTATCACTGCCCTCTTTAGGTTTTGGTTTCTATAGCAAGAAAAATAATTACAAGGAACCCTTTTCATAATTTATTAAATTATCCAGGAAAGTACAGGAAGACTAGATGAACATCATTCTAACTAGAACAAAATCTAGAGAAATCAAATCAAAATTGTGGCCTTGATTAAGAATGTTATTGTTAAAAAAAAGTATAAGGATTCTTGATATTAGGTTAACAAATTAAATAATACATACATATAATATGAGTGCACATGATTGTATATTGTACACAACTATTTAACTTCTTATTTGATCTTTTCTGGTTGTTTAGTTTGAAAAATTAGTTTAGTATATGCAGCAATTGAATATGCTGAGCTGTATAAATGTAATGTTTCTCTTTCATTCTCTCTGTCTTTCTCTTTCTATAAGTATATATAAATATAGTATGAAGTTTAATTCTGAAGCATGCAAAATAAAGCTTACTCTTGTGGCTGTAATTTGAAAACATTAACTTTTAAAAGAAAGCAATTGGCAGAACATACAGCTGTGACTATACTGTCAGAGAGTGAAAGCTCCATTTTTTTCAATGTACTTTATGTAAAGATAGATAGATGCATCTTTTTAATTGATGGAAGACTGATACAAGTATATCATTAGTTTTCTTTCATTAGTTCATAAGTTCATGGCAATAAGTATTTTTTGTATTTTATAGCATTTGGCATTTTAAACATGCATTTAAGTATGTGCTTTTGTGAGTTTGTATGTGCAATTTATGCAGTGTTTTATTTGCTGATGAAATGCATGCATTGACAATTTTAATAAATTAAATTTATTTCATTTATTTTGGAAACTTTTTAGGTGTTATATGTTCATTCATGAAAATAATAACAACAGGCTAAATATGAACCTGTTATTTAAACACAAGTAGTAAAGTAAATGCATTAAATGTATTTTGTTACTAGTATAACAATCCTAAAAGTATAACAAGGAATGCTGTAGCTTTGTATTTTGAAAGTTGTGAATGTGACTTTTTGTTTTTGATTAAGTCAATAGAAAAAGAATTATAAACAAAAATAAATACTTTTTGTGGATAATTACATTTAATTCAGCACATTTAACTAAGATATATACTCTAACAAGATAAGTAAAAGTATCCCACAATACTCTAATATATTTTGATGTTAAAACATAACTGTCTGTATAACTCGATTATGGTCATGATAAAATATTTAGCAGTGTTGATATGAAACGTGCATTGGTTTGTTTTTACTTTTAAGCCAAGTAGAGCACTTCTTTCAGACTCAGCTCATGTGTACTGTCTGGTAAAGTGGCTTGCTAAGTGTTGTGCAGTAGGCAGATGACATACAGAATCAAATACTGGACTACAGGAAGCATCGGATTTTAAGCTTATATCAATAATCTGCCATGTTAACTGCCAAACACTGATAAACAAAATACTGCCTCAGTGAATTCAATTAAACACAGCTTTAATGCAGACTGACTTAAAAAAATCACAGTGGTTAACAAAGGACTAAATTCACTGCATTGAGCCCATTGACAGAATAGGTTCTAGCTCCCCTCACAATCCTGAAATGGATTAAGCAAGGTGTCAGAGAATGAATGCATGAATAAGTGATATATTTTCAGTACTGAATGCACAATATTAGTCAAATCTACTCTGCTTATTTTATTTTATTTATTTTTTTGAATGACATGTTGGTCACTTTTTATTTGCTCTTCACTTAATTACTCAAGAGCAATGTAGAATATTGTGTTTGAAGTTGGAGAGCATTCGGTCTTTCATTAGTAGCATTTCTTGTACAGTTAGTAACTTTGCTGACCATCTTATCATTTGTACTACATTAAATGCATTCAATTTTACTTACTATAAACAGTTACCCTTACTTGAAAAATGTTTTATCAATGTAATGCTGTGATTCAAAGACATGCAGGTAGATACTGCTACTGTGGGTTCTGGGATAACAAATTCTGATGTGGCAAATTAAGATTTATGTAACAAACTATCACTTTCGATATAGTCATGCAAAGTGCAGGAGATAATACCAACAATTTAAGTCTGATTCCCTTCCCTAGAGTAAGGATGTTTTAAACACTAGGTATCACAGTGTATGACCCCATATTGAAAGTTTCTGCAAACACTGCTCAGAAATTCATGCCATTGTGATTAATGATATGGAAGCATGAACTTAAAAGCTGACAATTTGTTAAATACAGTGAAGATAAACCTTACAGTCTCCTATGGGTGAAAACTGAGCACTGCATATGCCATAATTATAAACAGCCCAGTCTACAGTCACCAAAACATAAAGAATGGAATTGCTTGCCTTCCTTTTTTTAGAAGACGCAATATTTCAACTCTTCCTATTTTGCCAATTTCAGCAGTTTCCATTTCTGAATGAAATGTTTATTTCTGATTCAAACACTTTTGCTATATATGTCTCTCCTCATCCATCATGTTTTCCTGATTAGTTATTAACATTGGATTATTGTTTTAACTTTATTATCTTGGTCCCTTTGCATACTTGTGTATACCCACTGTTTGTAATACATTTTTTTTTGTTCTGTAATCAGAAAGCTTAAAGTTTAATGGCTCACAAGAGTTTGTCCATTGAAGAATGTCAGGGTAAAATGTGAACCTGTGTAATTTTATTTTTATGTACCTTAGAATGACAGATATTCCTGCCAAGTTATTGTACTGCAGCATCTTCCCCACCATCCTGGTTTAACAGCTGTCTCATTGTCAGACAACAGGCTGTGGATATGCAAACAGGCATCTCCTCCTTTTTAACTGTAGTAGTGGGTTTCCCCAATAGTCTATTTTGGGTCCAATCCTTTTCAACATATTTATAAACAACATCATCACTGCAAGTAAATATGCTATCATCATCCAGTATGCAGATGATTCATATCTAATCAGCTCTGCCAAGATTTTGGAAACACCAAAACAGATAACTCAAGAATCCATCCATGATTCACTGCTGCTCCTAAACTCCAAACATCTATAATAGTTTGATTTACCTCCAAGCAGTTCTCTTACCAGAAGAATCTTTTCAACATAACCTCTTCCAGGTGCACCAACATTGAACTTGTAACCCACACAAAACTTATAGGGTTCATAACTGATAAAAATTTAAAATTTGATTTAAATCTAACACATGTAGGGTAAAAAATCAAAAACTTTGAGCCTTTTACAGGCTAAAGCAATGCCTTAGAAATGACGCTATGAAAACAATTGCCACAACTTACCTACTCTCCACCCTTCTATACAGAGCTCCCATTTTAATAAATAGGCAAGCAACCCATTCCTACTTACTTGAGCAATGGCATGATAAAATAGAAATAATATTCAGCTAACATCCCATAACGAACACATTGCTGCTATGCTCTAAATCAGCATCAGTGAACTGAACTGAAAAAATATCTTGACCTTCTCTCATTCAGTGCATACATCCTAATCTATAATTCTAGATATCTGCCCCAGAATCAGCTGCATAATTTATCACTACTCCGTCAACAGAACCCTTCACTCCACAGACAATCACCTATTACTAATCACAAACACTAGTAATTCTGCAGGTGGACCTCTGTATCCAAAATCTAGAACTCCATCTCACTCACTCTGAAAAAATCCATAACCTCATAACATTTAAACAACATCTACTGGAAACATACCTCTACTCCTGCATACCCACTAAACTACATCCTCCAAATACCATACATTTCCAAGCCAGTTAATTCTTATTGAAATTCAATAATCTATCCTTGCCTGTCATGCATCTTTCCCATACATTTCTCTAAATCCCTCCAATAAACCATTTCACTCTTACATACCTCAAATGTTCTTTTATCTTCCAACTCAATATAGCTCCATCTATATATTGCCATTCTATTGAACTTCATAATCTACTCTTTTATATTAGAACTCAATATCCCATGAGATACTTGCCAACTTTCTTGTACCTTTAAAATACTCCTTTTATCCCTCTTACCCCCCTCTGACATCCAACTCACTCTTCTGTAAATGCTGCATATAAACCTAAACCTAGAAACTGATTGCTCAAACATATCTCACTCTATCTCTCTCTCTTGTTGCAGATTAAATCCATTCTATTTTCATATCTATAACATATACAATGCAAATAGCATATTTCTGTGCTGTAATAGTTCTACTTATCTGTTCTTAATGCTCAAGGTATATTTTTTTTCCTTTTAGCTTTAATCATTAGGACTACCTACTCATTGGTATAATATACACTTTTTGCCTTCCATCCATTAACTGATAGTTGTTTATTTTTTATTAGACTTATACTCCTCTTTCTTACTGTAACCTTCTGTAAACTTAATTTATGTATTTTATGTGGAGCTTTTCTACCCAGGGCTTCCACACTTTGTTCCCATTCAGACTATCCTGGTAAACAAATGATAATAATGAATTAATTAATTATCGGTGTGAGTTTACTGTTAGTATATAAACAATGCAGCATGTTTGCAAGCTAGGGTCACAGCCCAATGCTTATTTTCTAAGGGGTATCTCAGTTTGGGCAGTTGTGTGTTGCAGAAACACTAGCTGGGACTGTCGTAAAGTTCAGTCTTTTCAGAGCTCAGACTGGGCACAAACCTGCAATGGTTGAGTAAAGCAATGGAAACAACCCAAACACATGATACTCAGATCACCAAGAGCATTTCACAGTGCACAAAAAACATTGTATATCATCTCTCCAATAATTACTTGTTTGACAGCATTACCTCTATACCACTACTCTGTCTGAATAACACAACAAGGACACAAGCCCACAATATTGCAATCTTGTAATCACAGAATTATGCAAAGGAAAGCATACTACACAACATGACTGACCATGTTTCAGTCCTCCAATAGTTACTTGTGCAAAAAAAAAATAAAAAATTCTGTAAAAGCTATATCTGCTCACCATTCTTCATTTCACAGGATGTTTTGTCAGCTTGCACTTGCATAACACTTAATTCTGAACTCTGGGTCCCCTCTAGTTTACATGACCTTCATTCAACAACACCCACATAGCTGTCTACTCTTTCCTATACATAATACATTGCACAAAGTGATGCACGCCATCAGTTAGCTATCTTGGTTACCACACATGCTCTCTGGCTTCTAAAGAGGATATCAAAACTTTGTGTAGGCTGCTTGCTGAGTGTGTAGGTAGTACTAATTCTACATACTGATGAAAGAACATTGTTTTATTGGGAGCTACAACACACCTGACATTCCCTTTCTTTAAATATAATTCTTTCAAGGGCAAGTCAATTCAAAGGAAAGGGTGTAAATAGGTAACTAAGGGCAAATTATATTAAATCATCCCCTATTACTGCACTGCATACAATAACCATGAAAAAATCATTGATGCAGGCAACTTTATCTATGTATTTGAGTTTGATTTCTGGGATAGTCCAAGTGGAATAAAAACAACTCCATTTTAATGGAGGTCTGGAGAAAAATGTTTCAATACAAAAAAAATTAAAAAATAAAATTTAAAAATATTGTCCAAGAATACCAAGGATGAACATGTTTTGTAACAATTATCAATTATAGGGAAGAATGGACAGATTTATCACATGTTGCTAACATTTGCTCTGTAAGAAAGCTATACTATGTAAGGTCAAATGTTCTGTTCGTTGGAGTTAAAATGGCTACCATCCTTTAGACACTGCTGCTTCCTAGCTCTATCAAAGTCATTATTCAAATCCAATATTACATATAGAGAACTTGCTTTTTCAACAATATACAATTAATCTACTATCAAGTTTAACTACCCAATCCGCTAAATCATCTAAAAGCAGAAGTGGACAGCTAGAAAAGGAAGATTACCTTGGATCCTGCCAGGACTCCTCTACATGTGTTCTAACTGCTTTCTGCCACATCTGTTCAGAAACTAGTCTTCATTTTAATAAACCTAAAACAACAAAGGGAAATCAAAAATGCTGAATGACTCTGATAATATGGACATCCAAACCAGCAAAACCAAGTTTTCAGTACTTGTATCTCCAGAATAAGACACTTCATCAAAGAGACCTAGAACTGGAAAACAACTGCAAACCAGCAAAATACCTAATAAGAACAAACCTGAATTTAGAAATCTTGAGGAACTAAAGATAGCCCTACAACCGCTGCAGATGATTATTCAGAACTTTTCTGACCAGTTAAAAACCTTTGGTGACTCAATTAAGCAAACTGTAACCAGAGTGGAAAAAAACAGAAGCTAAAGCCTTTGAAAATAATGTTAAGATTGATGAACTGCAAAAGGAATCTAAATCAAACACTAAATCTATACAAGAGATGCAACAAAAATTTTAAATCTAGAACCAAGATCCAGACATAATAACATTATCCTGAGAGGTATTCCAGATATCATGGAGCAATCTAAATTACTGGATACAATCTCAGCTATTTTTGGTGCCCTGCTTGAAAACACTTCTGAAGCAAGCCAAATAATTATTGAAAGGGCTCACTGAGCTACCAGACCTCCTCTGGATTCCATAAAACCAAGACTAGTTTATGTCAAACTACTCAATTTTCAAAATGTGAGCAAAATTCTTTCAGCGGCAAAAAGAAAAAAACATATTATCTTGAATAGAACTAAAATCTTCGTCACACAGGACTTACCATTACAAATCAAACTGGAAAGGCAAAAACTATCTCCTTATTGTGCTTACTTGATCCAAAAACAGATAAAGTTCCAAATGAAATACCCTAATACATTGCATTCTCAGCACCAAAGAGTCAAATACTATGTTACTAACATTTCTGAGGTGAAACAAATCTTTTCCAGCATCTTTAAATCAGTTCCAGAGCTAGACATATCAAAATGCTGACTCTAGTTAGCTGACAATCTTTGCTCAACTCTAAATACATCTTTCTGTGCCTCTGGGCAACCTGATCCTATGTAAATAAAGGCAGAAAATATAGTATGCCACTTATGATACCTTTGTAGTGCATAACGAACTATCCGATGCACATTACCACATGGGAGCCATTATTTTTTCATTTATATGCTTGCATGAACCCTTTCACCTCACGCAAGCTTTTGATTTACCCTTTCAACCATGACATTTTCTTCCCAGTCATCACTTCTCTCTTAAAGTGATGTACCAATAACTCTTTGCATATTTTCATTGCTAAACATGGAGCCAACTGAACAGAATACGTATATGTGACCTAACAATGTATTTCCTGTGAATACACCCAAGGCTTTACACAGGAGCTCAGAATATTTCAGGAAGACAACTTTGGAATTATGTAAGTTCTCAAAATACCAGTTGCTAGTTTGTTGCTGCTTTTATTTCCGGTAACTACAAACTAGTGCCTGGAACCTTGGAAAAGTGCACTGCTTGTCTCCCTTGTGGATTCCTATAAGTCTAATAGCTTTCTTATATGTGATCCTGCAGTTAATTTCATTCTATCTTGGCTCATTTTAAATATTTTACTTAAGCTATTTCTTAGTCTCTCATCAGCTATTCCACCCATGTTATATGTACATTGTTGACTCCTGACTTATTTTATTCTTGTGCATTGTCCCTTTTGCTGAAAGGTTGCTCAGTTAACTGCTAAAAATTGATAACAGCATGCACAACCGGGTCCCTATCAGATCAACGAAAAATTAAAATCTCAAACAGATGACAATTCGAAAATGCCATTCTTCGAAATCGCTATTGTGAGATTGCGTACAGTGAAGATTGAAAAATTTGCCCTTTCCTCACTGTAGTGCCATCTTGAAGTTGGTATATGTAATTCCAAAAAACAAACAAAGCCAAAAACAAACTAGTAAAAAACAAACAAAAAAGGCAGATTTCACATGACATACTCATCCATTAATTCTTAAAAACATACACATATATTTAGCATTAAATAAAATGCCACTTATAGCTTTAAAAACTTTTAAGTGTCAATAAGTTAAGTGCGACCTCTTAGGTGTGGTACTTAAACTAATTTGTCCTGCTTCACCTTTGTCTGAAGAAATTGAGTGGAATAAAACTTGACGAAAGTGCTAACCTTTTTATACTTAAAAATCCAGTGTTTGCCTTTTTTTTTTTTTTTATTGGTATATATAATTAGCATGGGGTGTGGGGGGGGGGGTGCAGCCCCCTACAATACCTATTTTGAAGAATGCATTTTTGAATTTTAAGCCATTCGAGATTTCAAATTTCCATTCAAATAAGAGGGACCCTGCATGACCTACTTAAAGAGCACTAATTGTTTTTCCTTTAGTCTTCAATTGTGTATTCATGAGAAAGTTAAAGAGAAGATGCAAGTTTTAAAGGTTATTAACAGAAAGGTGCTTGAACTTTGTCTGAACAACCTTAAAAAGGCTTTTTTTGGGGGGGGGAATAATAAGTATTATACACCTTCTTGCATATAATACCTACCATTACTTACTATTGTATTAATCTTTTTTTTTCTTTCCTCTACTACAATGCTGGTTCACAAATTGAATGTAACTGTTCCTACTACTAGATACTGGTCAAGTTTGAACAATCTAGATGACCTTACTGAATGTGTAACAGTAAACCTATTATATGAATATGCACACAGTCTAGATAGTAGATGACAATTATCAGCTCTTCATGTTATAGATCAGAATGGAGATAGTTAAAATTAATCTTGACAAGTTGTTACAGATTATTAATTTTGTCACCTTGACAATAGCTTTACCTCAAAGCATCTTTTTGAGGCGACTATATGTTAATCCTTTAAGTTATCTTACTCAGTACTGAAAGGTTTGACTAGGCTTAGTGTGTATGGCACATATCAATATTTCCCTGTTCATGGGTGAGACATAACTCTGGTACTACTTTTAACACTAAAGCTGCACTGTGTTTAACAATCTTACCCTCTATTGTATTAATACTGCCAGTTTTATAACTATATTGTCTACTGCCTTAGTCCCAATTTCATATTAATATTAACTATTATATTATTACTCACTGTCATTTAATTTGTGTTTCACCAGTAGTTATACAGATGTAAGAGTAGCTGCTATTAATCACAAATGCTACTCTCCTTTTGTTTACCACTAAGCTAACTTTAAAATGTATTTGCTCTGTAGAACATTATAACTACATCATAATATATTTAACTAATGGCACTACCATACCAGCTTCAGTTTATAACACCTCAAAACTTATTACGTGAGGGATGCCCCAAATAATACTATTCTTTTATCTCTCTTCTTTATTCTTCTGCTATTGGTCCAAAGGCCTACGTAAGCCTAGCCAACAAGGTTCCCTGGCTTGCGCTACCCAAGAAAGTTATTTTCCTGTGCCACTGTCGAGCAAAGACACATACATGATCCCTGGGGTGTATTTCCTATTTCCCATCCACTCATCAAGGTTTTTCTTGAAGAGTGCTAATGAAGAACTTTGCTCGATATAGATGAGTAGCCTGTTCCAGAGTATGGGAAGTCTCTGGGACAGGAATCTATCCCTCCAGCATGTCCTATTTATTGTGGTGACAAGGTTTAGGTCCCTAGAGCGTGTAGCTCAGAGGGATTGGGATTTCTTTAGGTGGAGCATGTCCAACAGCTCTGGGTTTGACATAGCTTTATATGTTAGGCAGAGATCACCTCGGAATAGGCGATATGCTACGGAGTAAAGCTGTACTTTTTTGTGGCGGTCAGATTAGGGCATTTGTTTGAGGCCAGTAATCCTCTTTTGAGGTACTTCTGTGGCCTTTCCAGCTGCTGCAGATGTCTTGTGAGGTGCATTCCAAAAGGGGCGTTGTACTCTTTAATGGGTCTAATGAGTGTCGAGCAGAGGGGAACAATGACCTCTTTTTTCCTGGATGAGAACGCTTTTAAGATGAGGTGTGCCATGTAGAAGGACTTCCTGACTAATGTGGCGATGTGACTATCAAAGGAGAGACTGCTGTCCACCTGGGTCCCAATGTCTCTTATCACACATTCGGTATTAAGTAGATTGCTGCCTATGTGGCAGTTCATGGGTACAGAGTTTTTACCAAAGGGGATGACACTGCACTTTTAGGCATTGAGCTTGAGGCAATGACTCTGACACCAGGCATCTGTCTCAGTGAGGGCCTTCTGTAGGATGTCCGCATCATTTGGGGACTTGACTATGGCTCCTAGTTTGCAGTCATCTGTGAACTTCATTACCCAGAGGCCTTCTGTGTTAGCCTGTACTTCAGAGAAGTAGATACCAAACAGGAGAGGTCCCAGGACGGAACCCTGAGGTACTCCACTTGTCACTGCTTTGAGGTCAGATTCAGTGTGGGTTCTGTCAGTGAGCCAGTTGGCAACCCATCTTGTGATATAGGGATTTATACCTAGTTTAGTGAGTTTAGCTATAATTCCAGAATGGGGGATGATGTCGAAAGCCTTGGCGAGGTCAAGATAGGCTGTGTGAACCACCTAACCCTCATCTACGGCTTTGCTGACTGCCTCAAAGAAGTCTATCAGTTTTAGGAGGCATGATCTGCCTTTCATAAACCTGAAGTGGGTGGGATCCAGAGTTTGGAGGTTACCAATGTCTTTGCTTATGAGTTCCATGATGATACGTTCCATGGCCTTGCAGACCAGGCTCGTCAGGCTAATAGGTCAATATTTCCCAGGATCAGTGGTGGCTCCCCCTTTGTGGAGTGGGATAACTGCTGCTGTGCGACATTCGGTGGGCACAAAGCCTGATGCAAGGCTATTATTGAACATGGTGCTTAAGTGGAGAGCCAGTTCGTTCAGATGTTTGTGTAAAATGCAGCCTGGGATGTTGTCCAGGCCCATGGATGCTGTGTTTTTGGCTTTAGAGAGTGCAGCTTTTACCAATGTAGTTGTGATAACAGGGACTCTGCATTCTTCCTGTATAGATATGGGCCCTTTAGGGAGTGTGTGGGGAGGGGGTAAAGATAGCACTGAACCTATCTGCCAGGATGTTGGCAATATCAGTTGGCTCTGTAATTGTCATGCCTTTGTGCTGTAACTCAGAGCAGATCTGTGTGTTGCCATCAAGATTCTTGACATAGCTATAGAATGCTTTGTGGTTGTCCTTAGAATTAGTGGTGATTTTGTTTTTGTAGCCAGCTTTAAATGATCTTATAAGGGATCTCAGCTTTTTACTGAGGCTGACCAGGGAGCTCCTCCACTCATGGGATTTTTACTCTCTTTTGCGACAGTTTCTTCCTTCTGTTTTACAGTTTGTTTATGGTAGGGGACCACCAGATTGTCTTCCTTTTTTTGGAGGATAGCATCTTGGTTCTGTTTGGGATAGCACAATCCATGCACTAATGCTTATAGAGGGCATTTGTGTAGGATTCAGCAGTTGTAACTGTATTGTCCATCTGCATGGGTGTCATGAAGTTCACCACTTCTGTCTTAAGAAGCATGAAGTTGGCTTTGGAGAAATTTTTCCCTTGGTTTCCTTAATGGGGGGTGTGGGAGGGATGTGGATATCAAGGGTGATTAGCTTATGGTCGGATCGGGCCAACGTGGAGTTGACTTCAGGTGTGGAACACCAGTCACTCATGTTGGTAATGACTAGGTTTAGGATATTGTTGCCCCTGGTGGGGGTGTGGATAAGATGATCCAGGGTATTGGAGTTTATGAATTCCAGAAAGCGTTAAGCTAAGGAGTTGGTACACAAGTAGTTTTCCCAATTAATGGTGGGGTAGTTGAAGTCGCCCATTATTAGAGTGTTTGGTTGAACCATAATATTTTCCAATACATCAAGAAAAGAGAAGTGAGAATCCTGGGGCATGGTGGGGGATCTGTAGCAAGCTACAATTTGGATTGCAGTTTTGCCCAGAGCTAGTTGCACTTAAATAACCTAGGATGTATTTTGCTGATGAGGTGTGGATATCCTTAATAAATATGGACACACCTCTGCCTTTGGTGTTTTGGTTCAGATTACATGGCCGAAAAGTGTGGTATGAGTTATAGCCTGATAGTGCAGGGGTGCTCTCTGGAGCCTTGAACCAGGTCTCAGTCACTACACAGATATCGATTTTCTCCATTTTAAGGAGTGCCTCCAGTGAGTGCATTTTGAGATTTAGACTTCTAGCATTGAGTAGAATTACCCTCAGTTTTTGCTTGCCTGTTCCTGTTACGGTGGTGAATTTGTTATTTGAACCTTGCCTAAAAACGGCACTATAGGGACAGCAAGAGCCTTAGCCAGTATCGGAATCCCAGGGGTGACAGGTGCAGGCCATCTGTGACAAAGCATTGTGGTCTGTCAACCATGTCATCCCAAGCAGATAGATACTGGATCCCCTTAGAATGACACCAGAAGCTTAGCCAGTTGTTGAAGTCAATCATTTTGCCCTCGTACTGTGGTACCATTCTGGGTGATGGCAAAATGCTACTCAGGGCTAGGGTCATACCTGCCTGGGCTACAAGATCGGTGAGCTCTTCCATGTCTCCTTTCATGTAGTCCAGGGAGGTACATCTCAGATCATTCACAACAACATGGACAATGACAGAGTCATATTTATACTTGTTGTGGAGTGACGTGGGTTATGTGGCAGATTCTGGCACCCGACATGCAGCTGGCAGTAACCTTCTCCTTGTTTAGCCTGGTGAGTGGGACATCAGTGTGCCTGACTATAGAGTCACATATGACTAGTGTGTTGGGTATACTGTTTTACCTTATTGGCTGTGGTTGAGTGGCATACTGAGTCTGTGGGCTATGTGTCATTTGGGTTGTGTTGGGGGATGAAGGTTGCTTGCATTTCTGCTTTGGAGGTCTCTGTTGCTTAGACAGATTATTATTGAGAGCCTTCACAAATTTTTTTTGTTACTATGTGTGGATTTTAGTGGTGTAGATTTAGTGAGACTATGTGATGAGTGTGGTGTGGTGCAAATGTTTACCTTTTCCTAATGAGTGTCAAGTTCAGTCTTGGTTGGAAAGAGCTTTACCTCCAGTTTGGCTAGATAAGTGCATCTCACACAGGTTGTACTGTTGGGTGGTAGGAGGAGAGTGTTGTCTGTGTACATGAGGCAATTTCTACATTGCCTCAAGATGCCCAGATTCATCAGATAGACAGGAGAAAACACTGGGAGTTGACCCTTGGACATGCCTGAATAGAAAATTATTTTCCTCTAGATAAGTGAGGAAAGTAAGTAAAAGAGCTGTTTTCCTCTAGGTAATGAGGACGATTGAGTGCTGTAGTAATTAATCTTATTTAGTGCTTACAAGTTCTGAACAAGTGCTGAGCATGAATAAGCAAATTGAAGTGCTAAAACTAAGAATCTGTATCTGCACTAGATGAGTTACAGGACAGAAACAAGTGCAAATGCAGGCTTTCAAATCAGAAAGTTGAGAGAGATGGAAGAGATTGCCCAAATGAACAATAACTACAATTTCTGGGCCAGAACCACTCCTTATGTGGTAGACAGGTTACCTAGTGCTTACTACTCCCACTGATAAGCTAGAAGGCTTCCCTCCAACACAGAAAGGCTTGGGGGGGCTCAGAAGCTTACATACAGTCCTGGATACAGCAAATCTGTATCTGGAACACTAGTTACAGGAAAGGTAGAAAACAGGCTTACAGTTTTTTTTTTTTTTTACAGAAAAGTAGCAAAAACAGTAGTAAAAACAATTCACATGCAGTGCAAGCTAGCGCACCTGAGTATGTAGCAACATTGGACCAAACACAGTTTAAAAAATGCCATTAAATTAAAAAGGACCAAAAGCAAGTGCAGAAAGAGTTTATTAGGTAGAATGTGGTAAAGAGATTGGAGTGGGGGAGTGTCCCAGATCAAATCTACAGTGGGACGGGCAACTGCAAAAGCCACCAAATTTAAACTACAAACCAAAAATAGGGAGGGTGGATGAGACAAAACAGTTTCAACAGAGATCTAAGCAACAACTAACAGTTTGTGTCTTTCAGCTTTTCCCGGTTAGGGGTCGCCACAGCGGAACTCCGGTCCGCTAATGATTGGTAGTTGAATTTTACGTGCCGCGTTACCAGCCCTAATGCACAACCTTCAATGAAGGTACGCCCATTCATGGATGTCTCCACGCAGAAGACACTCTTGCTGAGAATCGAACCGGACAGCATCTTACTGTGAGGTGACAATGCTACTGCAGCACCACCACTGCGGGTAAGCAACAACTAACAGTACATACTCTAAAATCAAAAAAATAAACTCAGCTCTGTATATTTGCAAATAGTCTGGAAGGCAGTTTCTCAGAGCACAGGTACCAGTAATTAAATGCAGGCTGTTACTAACAGGTCAAATTTTATGCAAGTAATCCTTGAGTTAGATAACACACAAGCTGTAAAAAACAGTCATACCAACTGAAGACATGGCAGAAAATGGAGGGGGGCAGTTTCAACAGAGATCTAAGCAACAACTAACAGTACAAACTCTAAAACCAAAAAATATATATTCAGCTCTGTATATTTGCAGATCAGTCTCTCAGAACAGGGAGACAGCAGTTTCAACAGAGATCTAAGCAACAATTAACAAACTCTATAACCAAAAAAATATATACTCAGCTCTATATACTTACAGATAGTCTGGAAGGCAGTCTCTCAGAACACAGGTTCCAATAATTAAAATTAGGATCTTATGATATAATATGTTCAAACATGATTATTCAAGTTGCTGAATATAATCCCAAGAGTAAAGAATGGTATCCATTATGGATTAAATTATGGCATGACTACATCAAAAACAGTAAAATTAATCCCAAAGCCCTTCCACTTATAAATCAGGAAAATCTAAAGGATAGCAGATTTCATATCTCATTAAAACAGAATAATTAGATTTCAACAAATGATAGAAACTAACTTTAACAAATACTTACATCCTGTTACAACCAAAACATTTGAATCCAAACCTCAGATTAAATAAAGAGATGATATACTTGGACAAATATCCGCTCATTAAGAAATGCAATGTTTGGGATATTTATAGACATAGGAGAAAATTTTTAGAGGATACAAGAAATATCCTAAAACTTCTGAAAGGATATATCATAATGCTATGGCAAATTAGAGAACTGTGCACTTCAATAATAGGAGATCTTGAAGAAAATGATAAAGACATAAATATGTGCTATTCATTATGGAACTTACTACCTTTAAGGAAAGAAATGCTATCAAATACATATAGGCTTATAGTGTCCCTTAGATATCAACCATCTATTTTGTATTGAAAATACTTGGTAGAAAATCTCAAAGACATTACTGAAAAGCAAAAATCTTAAGAAAGTCAATTAAGGATAATCAACAATGCTTACTTTACCCTTAATATACTCAACAATTTCAACTCAGAAGTTTCACAAGACTGTCTGTGCTGCTACTCACAAGTAGTTGACCTATTCCCCATCTTTTGGAGCTGCAAATGAACTTATAAATTATGGTGCTCACTGAGAGTCATATTAGAGAAGATGGGATATCAAAAATCCACATTATTGTGGGTATTTGCAATTTTGCATATCACCTCTAAAAAGTTACCCAACTTAATCTGCATATTCTGATTAACCTCTTCTCTCTAGTAAAACTGTACATTAGTCAGAACTGGTTAGATCGAACCAAATTATCACGGGAGGGCTTCAGACGTATGGCAATAAAGTATATATCAGCACATAAATTGATAATGAATAACCAAAGTAAGTTTTCCTATTTTCTAAAATACTAGAGTCGTCTCCTGGATCACATTTTGAAAGAATAGATAGATGAGAAAAGACAAATTATTGTGAATGTAAATTGTAAAGGGTATAAGACATATTCTTTAGTGAGTTTGTATTTAAACTAAACCTCTTATGTAGCAGACAAGAATATTATGTAAACTGTAATACAAATCTTAATCAGAAGTTGATTTTCTGTGAAATGTGTTATACATATTGTAGATATGGTGTTATCTATATTGTTATTGTTGTAACATTGAAATTTCTCTTGCAACAAGATGTACCTAAATATGATGGTAATTCCTCTATAATGTAACTGAATTGTGGCTTGTAAAATGACTGGAATTGAAATATGCAAAAAATGCAAGAGAAGAAATAAAAAAATAAAAATATTTGGAAAAAAAATCAAGCAAAACAAACAAAAAAGCAACAGATATCTTCCTTTCTCTGTTGCTTCCATTATACAGCACTGATGTACTGCTGAAGAGTAGGAATGTAAATTCCATATGCATGAGTAATACATCAAGAAAGCCCCAGGATACCAGGGAAAACATGGAAGAGCATCACAGCACCATTATATAAGGACATTATCTATGAAAATTAAGTAACTTTTTTCTTAAATAATATCATTATATAAAAACAAGCCAGGTGTGGATAATGTTGTTTTACCCACAGTTGGCAGCATTACCCACACCCACCCAGCTGTAGGTTATTGCTATAATATTCTGGCAGAGTAAGCGCCATTAAGAACTAAAAGCGTTAAAAACAAACCAGCTCCTTGGTTAACTAAAAAAAACAAGTTTCAAACATCCCTACAATAATATTGACATTTAAGGAACCATAATCAACAATGCATAAAACAGGAGAAAAAGCTTATTGTAGCAACACCCAAAATTCATCATCATATAATCTAAAATACTTCTGGAAATCAAGAAGTACATTACTCAGTCCTGGAAAATAAAAACAACTCAGCCCATTCCCAGACAATAACTTAAAGCATTGCTTCACAGTTTAACTTGCATTTTATAAATACAGTAAC